>NC_086017.1:27395000-27695000 GCF_029281585.2 Gorilla gorilla gorilla | reverse complement strand
GGCACCAATATTCAACATTCTTAAAGAAAAGAATTTTCAACCCAGAATTTCATATCCAGCCAAACTAAGCTTCATAAGTGAAGGAGAAATAAAATACTTTACAGACAAGCAAATGCTGAAAGATTTTGTCACCACCAGGCCTGCCCTAAAAGAGCTCCTGAAGGAAGCGCTAAACATGGAAAGGAACAACCGGTACCAGCCGTTGCAAAATCATGCCAAAATGTAAAGACCATCGAGACTAGGAAGAAACTGCATCAACTAACGAGCAAAATAATCAGCTAACATCATAATGACAGGATCAAATTCACACATAACAATATTAACTTTAAATGTAAATGGACTAAATGCTCCAATTAAAAGACACAGACTGGCAAATTGGATAAAGAGTCGAGACCCATCAGTGTGCTGTATTCAGGAAACCCATCTCACGTGCAGAGACACACATAGGCTCAAAATAAAAGGATGGAGGAAGATCTACCAAGCAAATGGAAAACAAAAAAAGGCAGGGGTTGCAATCCTAGTCTCTGATAAAACAGACTTTAAACCAACAAAGATCAAAAGAGACAAAGAAGGCCATTACATAATGGCAAAGGGATCAATTCAGCAAGAAGAGCTAACTATCCTAAATATATATGCCCCCAATACAGGAGCACCCAGATTCATAAAGCAAGTCCTGAGTGACCTACAAAGAGACTTAGACTCCCACACATTAATAATGGGAGACTTTAACACCCCACTGTCAACATTAGACAGATCAACAAGACACAAAGTCAACAAGGATACCCAGGAATTGAACTCAGCTCTGCACCAAGTGGACCTAATAGACATCTGCAGAACTCTCCACCCCAAATCAACAGAATATACATTTTTTTCAGCACCACACCACAGCTATTCCAAAATTGACCACATACTTGGAAGTAAAGCTCTCCTCAGCAAATGTAAAAGAACAGAGATTATAACAAACTATCTCTCAGACCACAGTGCAATCAAACTAGAACTCAGGATTAAGAATCTCACTCAAAACCACTCAACTACATGGAAACTGAACAACCTGCTCCTCAATGACTACTGGGTACATAACAAAATGAAGGCAGAAATAAAGATGTTCTTTGCAACCAACGAGAACAAAGACACAACATACCAGAATCTCTGGGACACATTCAAAGCAATGTGTAGAGGGAAATTTATAGCACTAAATGCCCACAAGAGAAAGCAGGAAAGATCTAAAATTGACACCCTAACTTCACAATTAAAAGAACTAGAAGAGCAAGAGCAAACACATTCAAAAGCTAGCAGAAGGCAAGAAATAACTAAAATCAGAGCAGAACTGTAGGAAATAGAGACACAAAAAACCCTTCAAAAAATTAATGAATCCAGGAGCTGGTTTTTTGAAAGGATCAACAAAATTGATAGACTGCAGTAATACTGTGTTCGTTGCAGTCTTGTAGAGATCACATGGACACAGGAAGGGGAATATCACACTCTGGGGACTGTGGTGGGGTTGGGGGAGGGGGGAGGGATAGCATTGGGAGATATACCTAATGCTAGATGACGAGTTAGTGGGTGCGCACCAGCATGGCACATGTATACATATGTAACTAACCTGCACAATGTGCATATGTACCCTAAAACTTAAAGTATAATAAAAAAAAAGAAAACTCACTGGTAATGGTAAGTATACAGAAAAACACAGAATAGTATAACACTGTAATTGTGGTGTAAAAACTACATATAGGTAGAATAGAAAGACTAAAAGATGAACTGATAAAAATTAAAGAAATTAAAACATACAACCAGAGACAATCACCTTCCCCAAAAGGAAGACAGGAGGGAAAGAAGGAAGAGGAGACTACAAAACAACCAGAAAACAAATAACAAAAGGGCAAGAGTAAGTCCTTACTTATCAATAATAACACTGAATATAAATGAACTAAACTCTCCAAAGGACATAGAGTACCTAAATGAATTTTTAAAACACTGAGGCTGAAAATAAAGGGATGGAAAATTATATTTCATGCAAATGGAAACCAAAAATGAGCAGGAGTAGTTATAGAGTAGCTATACTTATATCATACTAAATAGATTTCAAGACAAAAACTATAAAAACAGGCAAAGAAGGTCATAATGATAAACTGGTCAATTCAGCAAGAAGATATAATGATTGTAAATATATATTCATCCAACACTGGAGCACCCAGATAGATAAAGCAAATATTATTAGAGTTAAAAAGAGAGATATGCCCAAATACAGTAATAGCTGGAGACTTCAACACCCCACTTTCAGCATTGGACAGACATCCCAGACAGAAAAATCAACAAAGAAACATCAGTCTTAATCTGCACTATTGACCAAATGGACCTAATAGATATTTACAGAATATTTCATCCAACTGCTGCAGAATACACATTCTTCTCCTCAGCAAATGGATTGTTCTCAAGTATAGACCATATGTTAGGCCACAAAGCAAGTCTTAAAACACTCAAAAATTTGAAATAATATCAAGTATCTTCTCTGACCACATGGAATAAAAATAGAAATCAATAATAGGAGGAATTTTGAAAACTATACAAATACATAGAAATTAAATAATATGCTCCTGAATGACCAGTGGGTCAATGAAGAAATTAAAAAAGAAAATTGAAAAATTTCTTGAAACAAATATTAACAGAAATACAATGTATCGAAACCTGTGGGATATAGCAAAAGGACTACTAAGAGGAGAGTTTATCAAGTGTCTACATCAAAAAAACTGTAAAACTTCAAATAAACAACCTAATAATGCATCTTAAAGAATTATAAGAGCAAGAGAAAAATCAAACATCAGTAGAAGAAGACAAATAATAGAGATCAGAGCAGAAATACATGAAATTGAAATGAAGAAAATACAAAAAGATCAATGAAATGAAAAGTTGGTTATTTGAAAAGATAAATAAAATTGACAAATCTTTAGCCAGAATAACTAAGAAAAAAAGAGAGAAGACCCAAATAAATAAGATCAGAAATGAAAAAGGAGACATTACAGTTGATATTGCAGAAATTCAAAAGACTGTTAGAGGCTACTATGAGCAATTATATGCCAATAAGAAAAACCTGAAAGAAATGGGTAAATTCCTAGACACATACAACTTACCAAGATTGGGTCATGAACAAATCCAATATGTGAAGAGACTAATAACAAATAAGGAAATCAAAGCTGTAATAAACGAAAATATCCCAGTAAAGAAAAGCCCAGGACCTGATAGCTTCACTGTTGAATTGTACCAAACATTTAATGAAGAACTAAAATCAATCCTACTCAAACTATTCCAAAAAATAGAGCAGGAGAGAATACTTCCAAACTCATTCTATGAGGCCAGTATTATACTGATAGAAAAACCAGATAAAGACACATCGAAAAAAGAAAATGAAAGGCCATTATCCATGACAAATATTGATGCAAAAATCCTCAACAAAATACCAGCAAACTGAATTTAACAACATA
Organism: Gorilla gorilla gorilla; assembly: GCF_029281585.2. NCBI lineage: Eukaryota > Metazoa > Chordata > Mammalia > Primates > Hominidae > Gorilla > Gorilla gorilla. The sequence continues at coordinate 27,691,518 of NC_086017.1, read as the reverse complement.
TTAAAATGATCATTCATTGCAGGCAAGTGGGATTGATCCCAGGGATGCAAGGATGGTTCAACATACGCAAATCAATCAATCTGATGCATCATATCGCAGAATGAAGGACAAAAACCACCATGTGATCATTTGAATTGATGCTGAAAAAGCATTTGATAAAGTTCATGATAAAAAGCTGTCAAAAAACTGGATGTGGAAAGAACATATCTCAATATAATAAAAGCCATATATGACAGACTCACACCTAGTGTCATGCTGAATGGGGAAAAACTGAAAGCCTTTCCTGTAAGATCTGGAGCCAACAGGAATGCCTTTTTTCACCACTGTTATTCAACATAGTACTAGAAGTCTTAGCTACAGCAATCAGACAAGAGAAAGAAATAAAGGCATCCAAATTGGAAAGGAAGAAGTCAAATTATCATTGTTTGCAGATGACATGACCTTATATTTGGAAAATCCTAAAGCATCTACAGGAAAACTATTAGAACTAATAAACAAATTCAGTAAAGTTGCAGAATACAGAATCAATGTGCAAAAACCAATAGCATGTCTATATGCCAATGGGAAACAATCTGAAAAAGAAATCAAGAAAGTAATACCAGTAAAATAAAATTAAGTACCTAGGAATTAATTGAACCAAAGAAGTGAAAGATCTCTACGATGAAAACTACAAAGCATTGATGAAAGAAATTGAAGAGAACACCCCCAAAATGAAAAGATATTCTATATTCATAGATTGGAAGAATCAATATTGCTAAAATGTCCATATTACCCCAAACAATCAACAGATTCAATCCAATCCCGATTTTAAAAATGACATTCTTCACAGAAATGGAAAAAACAATCCTAAAATGTGTATGAAACCACTGAAGACCCAGAATAGCCAAAGCTATCCTATGCAAAAAGAACAAAACTGGAGAAATCATATTACCTGACTTTAAGTTATACTACAGAGGTATAGTAACCAAAATAGCATGGTACTGGCATAAAAATAGACATATAGACCAGTGGAACAGAATAGAAAACCCAGAAACAAATCCACACATCCATAGTGCATTCATTCTTTACAAAGATGCCAAAAACTTACATTGGGCAAAAGACAGTCTCTTCAATAAATGGTGCTAGGAAAACTGTATATCTATATGCTGAGGAATGAAATTGGACCCCTCTCTTTCATCATATACAAAAATAAAACCAAAGTGAACTAAAGACATAAATATAAGACCTCAAACCATGAAACTCCTACTACAAAAAAAATTTGAGAAAACTCTCCAGGACATTGCACTGGGCAAAGATTTTGTGAGTGATACTCCACAAGCACAGGAAACCAAAGCAAAAATTGACAAATGGGATTACATCAAGTTAAAAAGCTTCTGCACAGCAAGAGAAACAATCAACAAAGTGAAGAAACAACCCACAGAATGGGAGAAAATATTTGCAAACTATTCATCTGACAAGGGACTAATAGCCAGAATATATAAGGAGTTCAAACAATTCTATCAGAGAAAAATTTAATAATCTGATCAAAAAATGGGCAAAAGATCTAAATAGACATTTCTCAAAAGAAGACATACAAATGGCAAACAGGTATATTAAAAGGTGCTCAACATCATTTATCATCAGAGAAATGCAAATCAAAACTGCAATGAGATATCATCTTGCCTCAGTTAAAATGGCTTATATCCAAAAGACAGGCAATAACAAATGCTGGCAAGGAAGTGGTGAAAAGGGAATCCTTGAACACTATTCATGGGAATGTAAATTCATCCAACCACTATGGAGAACAGACGGGAGGTTCCTCAAAAAACTAAAAATAGAGCTACCATATGATCCAGCAATTCCACTCCTAGGTATATACCCCAAATAAAGGAAATCAGTATATTGAAGAGATATCGGCACTCCCATGTTTATTGCAGCACTATTCACAATAGCCAAGATTCAGAAGCAACCTAGCTGTCCATCAACAGATGAATGGATGAGGAAAATGTGGCACATATACACAATAGAGTACTATGCAGCCATAAAAAAAAATAATGAGATCCTGTCATTTGCAACAGCATGGATGAACTGGAGCTCATTAAGTGAAATAAGCCAGGCACAGAAAGACAAACTCCGCATGTTCTCACTTACTTGTGGGAGCTAAAAATTAAGACAAGTAAAATAATGTGGACAGAAAATAGAAGGATTGTTACTAGAGGCTGGGAAAGATAGTTGGGGTAGGGGAGTAGAGATGGTTAATGGGTACTAAGATAGAAAGAATGACTAAGATCTGATATTTGATAGCACAACAGAAGGACTATAGTCAATAATTTAATTGTACATTTTAAGATAACTAAAATAATATAATTGGATTGTTTATCACACAAAGAAGGGGTAATTGCTTAAGGTGATGGATAGCCAATTTGCCAGTGATGTGATTATTACACACTGTATGCCTGTAGCAAAATATCTCATGTACTCCATGAATATATATATCTATTATGTACCCATAAAAATTAAAAATAAAAAAACATTTTTAAACAAAATCTGTGGTGTGTACAACTACTAGGCATAAATTTCAGATGTAAGTCAAACAAAGGCAGAGAATTAATTCAATCCTTTATTTCTATCATGAGAGTGATGATGTAACTTGAGAAGAATTCAATCTAAATAGTTCAAAATTATGTAATTAATTACATTTGTTTTCAATTTCAATTACCAAGTGATCCAATGCCATTATCATAATATTTGGAAGACATGACAATAGTGGGTTTTTGGAAGCTAAGTTCCTGATGCTCTATCAGCTCATGGCCCTAGTATAAATTCAACTGATATTGGGCAGGAAGTGATTAAATGGAATGTCCCAGTCTACCACTCCCTGCAGAATGTTTGATGGTGTTACAGAAGTGACATGCTTTCCAAATCGAAAGAATTTGTATTCAGTTTATACTCCAGTAAGAAGAGATCTGTTCCTGCAGTAAGAATGCTATATTGCAGAAAGAATACAACCACCAAAGAGTACAGTTTATAGAGATAGTACATAAGTATCTCTATAAGTGCCTAGGTGGGATTTTGATAGTATTTTGGTGGTATTATCATCTGGCACTCAGGAACTCATTTATTCGGCAAACATTATTGAGTTCCTATTATGTGCCAGGTACTGTGTTTGGCATTAGAGCATACGGGAGTAAACAAAACAAGCATGATCCTTGCCCTTAAGAGTATGGGAGTCTAATAGCCTGACTCTTTCCCTGCTGGGTGCCCCTACCATGCTGTGATATGCCTGCATCAGCTACACAAAGAAGTAGTCTGTTATTAGCACCTTATTGGTGCCTAATGCCCCAATGCACAGCCTTATAAACGTGGGTTGGACTGCTCATATTAGGCCAGATGCTGAGATTCTGCCCTGCTTCCAATATGTCTAAGCATTGTACATAACACAATCAAAAACAATAAGGACTACCACAATACTCTGCACTCTATGATAAACCAAAAACAACAGGCTCATATTATTAGTTATCTACATTATAAATTAACCTGAAATTAAGTAGCTTAACAGAAAACATTTATTTTCTCACAGTTTCTTTGGGTCAGAAATCCAAGAGTAGCTTAGGTGGGTGGTTCTGGATCAGGGTCTGTCATGAGGTTGCACTTACATTTTTGTCTGGGGCTGGAGGATCCACTTTCAAGGTGGCTCACTCACATGCTTGATGAGTTAGTGCTGGTTGTCTGTAGGAGGTTTCAGTTTCTCACCACATGATCTTCCCATAGGGCTGCTTGAGTGCCCCCTTGACTTGACAGCTGGCGTCCTCCAGAGGTAATGATCCAAGAGCAAACAAGGTGGAAGCTACAATGCTTGTAATGACCTAATATCAAAAGTCATTCACCATCTCCTCTGCCACATTCTATTATTTAGAAGCAATTCATTAAGTCTGGCCCACAATCAGTTGAAGAGAAATGAGGCTCCACCGTTTGAAAGGATGTTTTCAAAGAATTTGTAGACAGATTTTTTTTTTTTTTTTGAGACACGGTCTCACTCTGTCACCCAGGCTAGAGTGCAGTGGCGCAATCTCAGTTCACTGCAACCTCCACCTCCCAGGTTCAAGCGATTCTCCTGCCTCAGCCTCCCAAGCAGCTGGGATTACAGGTGTGAACCACCACGTTCAGCTAATTTTTGTATTTTCTTAGTGGAGATGGGATTTCACCACGTTGGCCAGGCCTGGTCTCGAACTCCTGACCTCAAGTGATCCGCCCACCTCAGTCTCCCAAAGTGCTGGGATTATAGGAGTGAGCCACCACGCCCGGCCTGTAGACAGATTTTAAAACCACCATGATCATCTTGTATGCTTCTAGTCCCTAAAATAATAAAGTCTTTAATGGTTCCTGTAAACACATAACTCTAACGAAAATAATTTTGTCTCTAACTTTGCCTAAGCTGGTGTCTAAAGATGTATCATGACCTTTGTGGATATAATCATGTGAGCAAATTGCTGTTTTTGTCATAGATTAATAAATTATTGGTAACTGATAATTTAGCAGTTTTTCCTCTAAGTAATAGTTATGTTTTTGTTGTAATTGACTAGCCAGCCAGTCCTTCTGAACTCTGACTCCCTTGCACTCTTTGCAAGTTAATTTTCTTTTGTTTTCTAAATATCTTGATCTCTGAGCATTCCTTTGGCAATGTGTGAGTAGAGCCTTCCATCTCTAACTTCCATTTCTTCCTACCAGCCACACAGAGGAAGAAAGTTATGAGAAATGAGAAATGAGATGGTCCAAGCAAGAGCAGAGAGTGGCAAGAGTCTTCAGAGGGCAATCTAGGCTGGCCCAGTTCAGAGACTCTTCTAATCACACTGATTTCTCTTAGTGAAGGGAAACTGGGAATTGGACTCAGAACCTACAGTATATACTTTATCATGCATTGGATAAAACATGATGAGAAAGACATCTATAGTTCTCATTACAAAATTCTCAACAAATCCTTTTGTTGCCTTCAAAGTTAAAAATCCTTCCAAGAAATATTATCTACTGTTGTATATCCCTGGTAGTCCTTCCCCAAGCTAAGATTTTGGTGGTCAGAGGGGGCAAACCACAGGTAATAAATACCAATCATATTCACATATTCATATTCATCTTTTAATAGTCTTTCTGTATTTGGAAGAATTCCCATGTTATGAGTCCCACTTCCCCAGTGGAGTCAGAATTCAAATTCCAAGCCTCCCTGCAGTTAAGACACAGGCAAACAACCCAGGCTCCCCCAAGGGTCCACTCAACAGACACTACAACCTTAGATTTCAACTCAGAAGCATTCATGAGGAAAGAGGCTCAGTGTAAAACTTCAATTTTTGCTGGTACAGTGGTGCTGGAAGCATCTGGTTTTCAGTGGTGGCAGCAGCAGTTTCTAAGTTTTGCAAGATTTAGTGCCTGGCCCAGAAGTAACCTCTATGGAATGGCAGCAGTGATGAAGATGTAGGTTCCTCTTTTGCAAATGAGGCAGCAGCAATGGAAGCAGTTTCCTTATCAGGCATATCCTGCAGCATATTTTTTGTCATTGCTCAATGCTGGCCTAGCCTCAGTCCTGGCTCTCCAGCTATCCCAACAATTCTTGGGCAATCCAATCATCTTTTGTTAAGTCACCCTCTAATTGCTTGCAGCTAAGATTCTTAAATGACATACCAGTTGAACAGCCCCTTCACAATACTTTGCACTCAAAGTATTGTGTAGGTTAATCACTGTCATTTTTCTAAAGGGTCACACTCCAGTGTCAGGTAGGCATTCAGGCTATAACAATGCTGCCCACGTAAAGATTTTTCCCAAGTGAGGGAGCATTTTTTCCACAGGCCATTTACAAGTCTAATTAAATAACTCCAAATTCTCTGGATCAATTTGACATTGTTTATTAGCAACATTACAGTTGATACTTTATAATACTTTAATAAGCCCTAAAGAAAGTCTGATATGGTTTGGCTCTGTGTCCCCACCCAAATCTCATCTTGAATTGTACTCCCATAATTCCCGCGTGTTGTGGGAGGGACCTGGTGGAAGATAATTGAACCATGGAAGCAGTTTCTCCCATGCTGTTCTCGTGGATAAGTCTCACAAGATCTGATGGTTTGATAAAGGGATACTTGTTTGACTTGGCTCTCTTTCTCTCTCTTGCCTGCTGCAAGGTAAGACATGCCTTTTACCTTCCGCCATGATTGTGAGTCCTCTCCTGACATGTGGAACAGTAAGTCCAATTAAACCTCTTTCTTTTGTAAATTGCCCAGTCTCAGGTATGTCTTTATCAGCAGCATGAAAACAGACTAATACAAAGTCCCAAAGCCTTGACTGTGAGCCTAAAAAGCAATGGCCAGGTGCTTTCCTCTCCCAACCAGCTCTATCCCCGAGTCCAGAGCACCAATTCCCCAAGTCCCCAGTGGCAAGGGAGGGGACTTTAGTAAGAGTAAAGAGATGGAGTGGGCCCTGCCATGACACTCATCCAGGCAGATATTCAAAATACTTAACCACTGACATAACTCAGGAACATCCCATTGACACACACCAGAAGTTTTTTGGGGTTTTTCGTTTGTTTGTTTGTTTTTTGAGAAAGAGTCTTGCTCTGTCACCCAGGCTGGAGTGCAGTGGTGCGATTTTGGCTCACTGCAAGCTCCGCCTCCTGGGTTCACCCCATTCTCCTGCCTCAGCCTTCAGAGTAGCTGGGACAGGCGTCCGCCACAACATCCGGCTAATTTTTTGTATTTTTAGTAGAGACGGGATTTCATCATGTTAGCCAGGATGGTCTCGATCTCCTGACCTCGTGATCCGCCTGCCTCGGCCTCCCAAAGTGCTGGGATTGCAGGTGTGAGCCATAGCTCCCGGCCGACACACACCAGTAGTTTTTAATACTAAACTCATACACTTTACCTTATTTATTTTTTTATGGTCTGCTCTTCTCTAGACTGTAAGCTCCGTAAAGGCAGGAATCATGTCTGTTTTTGAAACCATGTCCAACACTTGACATAATTCCTGACATTTATACACCTAATATATAGTTGTTGAATGTATGAATGGATAAATGAATGATTCATTTGTTAACATAATGCTTAAAGTATACAAAACATCTTCCCTTCCCACCTACAGTTTTCTTTGATCCTCACAGCCTCTCTATGGTCCAGAATTACCTTCCCTAATATGCAGAGAACAAACAGCGCCTCTGGGAGGCAAAAAGGTCAGCCTAAGATTATTCAACTACTTAGTGACAGCCCAGCTCTTCTAATTCCCAGCCCCGATCTCTTTTCATTACCATCCTGCCTTTCATTTCAGTTTCCCTTCAGGTTTCTTTTTCCAGCCCAAATCATCTTCCGAAGGGATACTCCAAATTCTTCTGGCTGCAGGCATGTGCTTTCAGCCAAAAGACTTAATAATTTATACAACATGCAGTGGAAAGAGAAGAGGAAGGTCAACTGTAAAAATATACATACAGGAGTGATGCATATTTGTCATAGAAATCACTACATAGTCTAAAAACAACTCTTTTCATATCTAATTGCTATGGAGACCCAGAGTATATGTATTAGTCTGGATATGTTTTGTTTCTGAGTAATAGAAGTTAATCAAAGTAATATAGGCAACAACAAAAAAGTTGGTTTTGGATGGACATTGGACATGTAATCCGTGGAAGCGTTGACCAATCAAGTCACAGATGGGCAGGGGAGTAGGAGCAGCTGAGCCGCAGGAAGAAATAAACCAGAGACTCAAAGGCCACCTGGAATCTCTTTTTCTCTTTCTTGTCTCTGCCACTTTCCATGGGCCACCTTCAATCACTGTCACTGTAAAAAGGCTCCCTCTGTATAGCAAGTAACGTGGCAATAAAAGCTCCTGTGCTTTCTAGTTAAACACCAAGACATTCCATAACGGTTGGCTCTTGTCCTCAGCCCCAATGTGAAAAATACCAGGGAATTATTCACAGTAATAGATTGAAATTGTTGGCTTCCATTTTTGTTGCCATGGTCTCACAGAGGTAGAGCATAACATCCCCTACTCCCAAGTGATGTTGGGTACTCAGTCATGTATTTGCAGTAGCCAATGAAATGTGGGCGAATGTGACAGTATATGATTGCCAAACCTAAACCTTAAGAATCAACGTGTATTTCTACTTGCCCTCTTACAGTTCTGCCACTGCTTGGAGAGATGCTTTTCCCAGGTAGGGGCTGCTTCTCCAGCCTGGACCCCAGAATAAGTATGCATTGAACAGAGCCACCTCAGCCATCTGCAGACCTGCAGCATGAAGTAAAGCCAGCCCAACTGACCCTCAGACCCATGAGTGAGAATAATTGATTATTATGTTAAGCCACCAAGTTCTGTTATAGTTTTGTTAGACCGCAAGATCTAGCTGATAGGCCAAGTTTTGTTAAATAACCACCACCCCACCAAGAATCTATGACCAGGCATGTGGTCGTGAAAGAAAACTACACCTTCTGCACAAATCTGGTGTTAAAAAAAAGAAGAAAATGGTTCTTAGAACAAGGTCATGGCAGAAGTAGGGAGGATAGTGGGCACACAAATCATCAGGGATGCAGAGTCTAGAATTTCTGACCTGCATCTGTTTTTATCCTTGTATTGAATATACACGCCATCTGTGGATCTTTATTTTTTTTCTCACCTGAAATTCTCCGGCTACAATTTGACAAAACGCTTTTCTGCAGTTGTTGAGATTCAAAGAAGACTTCGAGGAGGAAAAAGACTGCGTGGTTTCAAGCAAAGAGTTAATTATTATGAGTGGGAAAATGGAACAAAGAGGTGAGATGGAGGTTGGAAAGGACTGGAAGCCGAGAGACTGGGGTAGAGTGACACGTCATACATAAACACCTGACCTGAGGCAGCACCCATGCTGTGGTCTAGTCTTTTTCACCTTTGCTGCATCCTGTGGCATACCCTGGAAGAGTTATTTAAGGAAGAGTGTTGGAGAACCCATTGAAAATTGTACCAAGAGAAAGCAAGAGGACTGGGGAGCACAAAATGGCAGCCTTCACTGGTATTTTTCCTTTTTCTTATAAACCACTTGTATGTCTTTCCTTTCTTCTCACATCACTACTGACAGAACTGAATGGAAATTATAAAAAGAATATTTGGAGATTATATATGTTCTACCCCCTCAGTTATAATAGCTTGTTCTTTAAACCAGAACTTTACTGCAACATATTACTAATCATTTGGGGGTTTGAGTCCTCTATTTGAAGTGTGCCACATGTCCTGTCAAAATAACTTCTTATAGCTGTGTAACAATTGTGGGTGGCCTGTGATCACCTTGTCAGAGTGCCTTTACACTCAGAGCCAGTTGCCAGATTCCACATTACTTACTTCCCGGCCCTCCCTCCCCACAACTTATGCTCCTTCTATCATCTCTTTTCTCTCTCTCATTTTTTTTTTTTTTCTGGCAGTTGCTGGGCCGAACAGCAATTTGCAGTTATTTATGCAGCTTAAACCCTATTGTCAACATCCTTATCCTCAATACACAACCATTCCAGTGGTGTGAGTCGAGCTTTTGGGGAGGGAGCTGGGCTGAGGTTAACAGAAGCAAGGCTTCCTGGGCTCCTCAGCCAAAGCACACATTGTTGCTGAGCTGCTTTTTCTCCTTCTCGCCTCTATTTGGGGTGGATTTTCATTTGGAATTAAAAACAGATCACAGCTTGCTGTTTGTTTGCTATTGTCAGGTCAGACCCAGTACTCAGGGAGAGGGTGGTATTACTGTGTGCATAGAATTTTCTTGGCAATTTAATAAAGATGATGGAATTTGTCTGCGTTTGTACAGCACCTTCCCTCCTGGGCTCTCAAAGGCCTCCCAAAACAGAAGTTAATCCTCGCAGCAGCTGGAGAGGAAGTCAGGTATGGCATGGGACATTGTCCCCCTCATTGCCTCAAGCCCATTTTGGAGGGTATAGTTCAGGTAGAGCAGGTGAAAGCAAACAAGAGGAGGGAGATGAAGGTTGACACTTCCCTAGAGGATCACAGATGGGATGTGCTGCTTATAAAAAAAGTATCCCCTCTGGGTAGATAAATTTCAAAAACACACCCCTTCCTCTAGACTGACACAGCCTTGTGCCAGGGGACACAGCTTGGTGAGTGGAATGGAATATGGACAGGATTTAAGTACCCACTCATACCAGGCGCTTTTATACATGGCACAGCTGCAGAAGTTGGCTCTTACATCCAACGAAGTGAACTAGGCTTTTGTACTTAAGGTCAGAATTTTGTCAAAGCAGCTAGGTATTTCCCCCATTAAACTGCTGACCAATTGAGCAGACCATCGATGTGTTAACATCTAAGTCTGAATAATGCTTTAGACCTCTAATAGTCTTTGCAAACATCCTCTCATTTTTTAAACAAATGTTTATTAAGCCCTTTTATTATGAACAAATCACTAGCCCCCTCTCAGAGGTTAAAGCCCTTTGGGAAGACAACAAAAATTGCAATAAATATCTGTCGATGTGGTAGGCAGCTTTTGACACGGTACCCATCGATCCTCACCCCCTGGTATTGACACTATTGTAAAATCTCCTCCCTCTGGGTGTGGACTGGACCTAGTGACTAACACATTCTAGCATATTCTAATGAAGAATACAGCAAAGGTAGTGGGGCATTATTTCTGTGATAAGGTTACAAAAAACTGGGTAATTCCATCTTGCTAGTACTCTCTCTCAGAAGAACTTTTCTCTCTTGTCTTCTCACTTGCTCGCTCTGATATATCAATCTGCCATAATGTGACAGACTCTGTGGAGAGGCTCACATAGGAAAGAACCAAGGGGAGCCTCTGGCCAATGGCTTGTGAGACACTGGGGGCCTCAGTCCAAGCACCCACAGAGAATTAAATTCTGCCAACAACCACATGAGGAGACTAGGATGTGGATCCTTCCCAGTCAAGCCTTGATACGACTGCTGCCTCCTCACAGAGCCAGAAGACCCAGCCAAGCCACACCCAGATTTCCCACTCACAGAAACTTGTGAAATAATAAAATGTGTGTTCAGTCACGACATTGTAGGGTAATTTATTATGCAGCGCAAGGCTATAATCACAAGGTTGTAATCAAGGAATTAGCCAGGACTGCAGTCATCTCAAGGCTCCACTTCCTTGAGTGGGGAACTTGAGCACTTCTAAGTTCATTCACCAGGTTATTGGTAGAATTCAGCTCTTTAAAGGTTATTGAACTGAAAACTCAGTTTCTTGCTGACTGTTGGCCAGGGGGAACCCTCAGTCCTTTTACCACGTGAGCCTCTCTGTAGGACAATCCACAGCATGGAATTCGTCTTCCTTGACAGTGAACAAGTGAGAGTGCGAAAGAGGATGAGCAAGACAGAAACCAGGGTCTTTTTGTAACCTAATCTCAAAAGTATTATCACATCCCATCACTTTTGCCAAGTAACTAGGTCCAGCCCACACAATGGGAGAGGATTATACAAAGGCATGAACACCAAGAGGCAAGGATCATTGGAGGCCATCTTTGAAGCTGCCTACCACACCATCTCTATGACTCCTCACCCATCCTTCTCCAGGGCCTCACCAGGCCTTGAGGATTCTCTTGGTTCCACCTCCTGCCTGTACACTGTGCTTATCTGTACACAGCCTTTGTAACTCATGCTTGAACTCTAGCAAAGCCTCCTAATGAGCCTACCTACCTCTTTCTGTTCTCCTAGCTGATACCCAGAAAACTGGCTGATAATTCTAATCACATTGTATTATGTCATTTTCCTATTCAAAAATGCCCACTGGCTCCCAAGTTCCTCTTCTATTTCTCAATCTAATGGTGTTAGGTCATTTTTGCATTGCTATTAAGAAATACCTAAAGGCCGGGCATGGGGGCTCACACCTGTAATCCCAGCATTTTGGGAGGCCGAGGCGGGCAGATCACCTGAGGTTGGGAGTTCAAGACCAGCCTGGCCAATGGGGTGAAACCCTATCTCTGCTACAAATACAAAATTAGCTGTGCGTGGTGGCGCGTGTCTGTAATTCCAGCTACTCCGGAGGCTGAGGCAGCAGAATGGCGTGAACTTGGAAGGCGGAGCTTGCAGTGAGCTGAGATCGCGCTGCTGCACTCCAGCCTGGGCAACAGAGCGAGGATCCATCTCAAAAAAAAAAAAAAAGAAAGAAAGAAAGAAAGAAAGAAAGAAAGAAAGAAAGAAAGAAAGAAAGAAAGAAAGAAAGAAAGAAAGAGAAATACCTAAAGACTGGGTAATTTATAAAGAGAAGAAATAATTGAATTGGTTCATGGTTCTGCAGGCTATGCAAGCATGACACCAACATCTGCTTCTGGTGAGGACCTCAAGAAGCCTACACTCATGGCAGAAGGCAAAGAGGGAGCAGGAACATCACTCAACAAGAGCAAGAGCAAGAGAGAGAGAAGGGAGCAGTCCCAGATTCTTAAACAACCAGATCTCACATGAACCAACTGACCAAAAACTCATTTATCACCAAGGGAATGGTGCTTAACCATTCATGAGGGATCTGCTCCTATGATCCTATCATCTCCCACCAGACCCCACCTCCAACACTGGGAATCACATTTCAACATAAGATTTGGAGGGGAAAACATGCAAACCATATCAAACTCAATGTACTTTTGCTACAGTACTTATCTTACCACTCCCCTCCAGCCAACCAGGTATACCCACTGTCCCTCAGTCATAGCTAGTTGATGCACCTTTCCATGGCTTTGCTCATGATGTTTCTACCTGGAATATTCTCCCCTGTCACTCCACCTATCAGAATTCTCCCCAGTTGTTATGATCTAACAAGTCCTGTCTCCTTCCTAAAATTTATGATTCAGTGTCCTGGGTACAGCGGTCCTGGGTATAGCTGATAGCTTTGTTTGATTACTCTGGGCCCAAATGTCCTCTTCCTCCTACTGATCCTTTTTTTTTTTTTTTTTTTTTTTTGAGACGGAGTCTTGCTCTATGACCCAGGCTGGAGTGCAGTGGCTCGATCTCAGCTCACCGCAACCTCTGCCTCCCGGGTTCAAGCGAATCTCCTGCCTCAGCCTCCGGAGTAGCTGGGACTACTGGTGCCTGCCACCATGCCCTGCTAATTTTTGTCTTTTTTTTTTTTTTTTAGCAGAGACGTGATTTCACCATGTTGGCCAGGCTGGTCTTGAACTCCTGACCTCACATGAGCCACCCACCTCAGCCTCCCAAAGTGCTAGGATTACAGGCATGAGCCACCGTGCCCGGCCCCTACTGATTCTTGAACCACCCCCCTACTCCTCAAATCTCTGATATGACACTTACCATAAACTATCATATATCATCTCACATCATAGTTTACAGTACTAATTTTAAAAATAATGTCATCAATATATGCATATTGAGAGAAGGAATAAAGCAAGTTTAGAGTGAAGGCCCACACTGAGATGTCTAGTTTGGGGACAGTAGAATCTACCATAAATCTTGACCACAGTCATTGTATATTCTAGAGCTGTCCTACTAACCTTTCCAGGGTTCCGTTTCTTATCACCCTGTCTTCAGTGACTCATCATTATTAGCCCAATGAAAGTACTACAATGTACATTATAAGCATGGAATTCTTAGGCTTCTCAGACACTATTTCTTAGCTTAATGTAGAATGTAGTGGAAAGAGAGCTCCTTTTGAAGTTTAAAAATAGGGAGGGGTAGGGGAGATTCTAATCCCATCATGCTTCTCTGAGACACAAGAGAAAGATGTAAGAATGGCCATGAATACAGATACGTGTGTGGGTGTACAGTTGTGGCACATGGTAAAGTTGCTGATGGCCTACATATTCTCTGTGATATATATACACTACACAAGGAGTCATATAAGAATGAAATAAGAGCTCAAGAAAAGGGGGAATATTTTTGATAAATTGAATTAGTAAGTAATTAGAGAAATATTCAAAGGCTGAAGTTTCGATCACATACTAACAGACAACAAAAATTAATAATTACTGATCTTCTCCTAAGTACCTTAGATTATGTTATTCTATCTAATCATCACAACAACACATTTTACAAAAGAGAAGATGAAGGCCCAGAGAGGTTAAGTAATTTGCCAAAAGTCACACAACCAGTAATTGGTGAGACCAAGATTCCAACCCCGCCCTGGATGATTCCAAATCCGATGCAACCCCATCTTTGGGGCATTCAACCTGGGAGATATGGCCTTGCTCATGTTTAGGAGACATTATACTACTTTGAATTGTTATCATTGGATGTAAGGCAGCCTATGTCACTCTCCCTAAAATGATTCTATGATCTTTTAGCAGCTATGCCAATCCAATCTGTGCTGGTAGGAAAATCATCCTTCTATACATCTCCAAATGAAATGAAGTGCAGATTAGCCAAACCACCAAGAAAATTTAATTGTAAAGGGAGGTATGGGTGGTAGGATTTGATGGAATCATTCCATACCAGGTGTTCTAATGTCACATTCTTCATTATCTTGAAGAAAAAGCCTTCAAATAGATTCCTTTTTTCTGACAGGTTGCCTTCAGACCCTGAAAGAGATTTTCAGGAGAAATTTCAGTATTCTATATCAAAAAAAAAAACATGTTTTCTGGAAATGCAAGAGAATATAAGAACAGCTTCATCTCAAAATTTGCAAAGCTTGCCTCAAAGCCATCTCAAGGTAACTGCTTAATTGGTGCTCTTTCTTGGGCTTTCTAGAACATCCATTAAAAGAATATCCAATGACAGTGTCTAACTCATGTATATATTGACAGTAGCCAAGCCCACCTCTCTGACAAAGCTGAGGGTCCAAAGTCAGGATAATGCTGAAACTGCACCAATCAAGGACTGGGAAGCGTGGGCTGGGGAACCGTGAGTGCGGTCTGTGGACAGAGGGGGGCAGCAGAGAGCTGTTGGAGAGGTGCGCATCAGGCAGCTTCCTAGGGTGCAAGTGTTTCTAGTCAACTTGGAGACATTGACAGAAAGACCCAGCTCCAGCGTCAGTAACACAGTGAGGGATTAGCCCTGCTGAGCTGTCTGTCTGGAATCCACAAACAGAACCTACCATTTTCCACACCGTGGTCAGAAACTTTTATAAACCTGCCCCCGATATGTCATTCCCCTGCTAAAAAGGTTAATCAATGGCTCCCCATTGCTTGAAACACTTTTTCAAGCTTTGATGCGCATCAGCATTACTTGGAGGGCTTGGTAAAACACAGCTCATTGGGCTCACTCCCGGAGTTTCTGATAGATTAGGTCTTGGGTGGTCCTGAGACTTTGCACTTCTGACATTCCTGGGTGTTGGTGATGCTGCCAGTTCCCACTGGTCCAGAAACCACACCTGGCACTCCACTAGCTTAGGTCATATTTAAGCTGCCCACTCTCGTCCTCTCCAGCTTCTCTTCTAGGCACTCACTCCCACGGGCATCCCCCACTCCCTCACACCCTCTGCTCCACCTGGGAACTTCCTTCAGCCCCGCAAGGGAGTTGTGTTTCCCTGCGCCTCTCGGCCTATTCACACGTGCTCTCTCTGCTGATACACTCTTCCTCCATCTCTTCATCTGGCCAATGATTACTTATCTTTAGGTCCCAAGTAAGAAGCCTCCCTCCTCTGAACTCTCATCATGCCCTGTACCTCTCATCTCACACTGTGTTGTAAATGACCCATGTGTGTCTGTGTCCCAGCTAGTCTATCAGCCTGGGGAGCAGGGGCTGACACACATCTATACCTTTGGAAATTCAGTCGCTAGGCTCATCTGGATTCTTGACTGTGCACAATAACCATGTTACATTTCTCTGCTTGCCTCCCTCTTCCGCTCTCAAAGACTATTTCAAACCATCTTCATTTTCCTCAAATCTCTAACCTTCACGCCTCCTCTATCACACTCAACAGATGGCCTTGCCTACTCCTTCACAGAGAAAATAGAAGCCACCAGACAGAAACCTCTCTACTTCCCGCACCAAACCTACAAACCCACCAGCATCTGCACCCACCCCATCCCCCTGACCTCCTGTTACAATAGAGGAGCTGCCTGTACTTTCTATGGCTGTCTGAAGCCAAACCCTCCAGCTCTGCTATGGTTTCCTCCTCCTGCTTCCTCAAAAACTCCCACCATCAGCACACCCTCTTCACGGTAGCTTCTACTTCTTTCTCTCCCCTGATTTTCTCCATCATTTTTAAAACATGTGCAACTCTCTCTTCTATAAATAACCACCCCCCTTAGGCCCTATGTCACCCTGTAACTATCCTCTTTTTTCTACTTTGCTACTGCACAGCCAAATATGTTTAACCTCATGATTTCCATTTTCTTATTTCCTACTCTCTCCACAAGCCACTTTTCCTCAAAAACTATTCTCACAAGGGTCAACAAACACCCTTCTATAGCCAAGTCAAATAGACACCTTTCAGTTCCCATTCTGTTTGACGTAGTTGACCCCCTCCTACATCTGGACGCTCCCTCTTTCCTTACCTTCTGTGACATCCCAGCCTCGTCCATCTGGCCATTCTTCCTTTAAGGCCTGGACCTCCTATGACTTATAAATGCTGGTGGTTTGTGGGGCTCAATCCTAGACCTTGTCTAAAGTCAGCCTGGATAACTGTATCCATTTCCTTCAGTTCAGTTACTATACGCTTACTAAGCAATCCCTTTATTGGAGAGGTCTGTCTCTTGCTCTCTGCTGTCCATGTTTACATGACCAACTGCCCAATCCATGTATTTTCTTTGACATCCCACAGGTCCCTCATACTCCACTGAACTTAAGATCTTCCCCCAAAACTGCTGCTTCTAGTTGCTCTTTATTGAAGCAAATTGCCTCAGAGGATACATCCTTGACACTTCCCTCTGTCTCCTGCCCCATATCTCACCAAGTCCACAATTCTTTAGTTTCACCAGCCTCTCTCCATGTTTTCCAATACCATAACCCAAGACACCATTCCATCTCTCCCAGACTGCGGCTACAACCACCGGCCTCCTTGCAGCATCTCTGGCACCCTCCAATCCATTCCTCCCTCCTTATGCTAGAGGAATCTTTCCTTAAAAAACAACTCACTTCCCATTCTTGCTTAAACCCCTCAGTGGCTGTCCAATACCCCTGGGATAAAGTTCAGTCTTGTCTTGCCCCCTCACCCACACTGGTCTTCTTTCAGCACCTTCAAAGCACCAAGCCCTCAGCCATCAGGGTATTTACACATGCTCTTCTCTCTCCTATAACGTTTGCCCTCACCTTCTTGTTTGGCAACCCTCACCCATCCTTCAGGGCTCAGCTTCAGATTTTCTGGGGGAAATTTCACTGACCCTCTGATGCTCATCACAATTGTGGCTAATTAATTACTTGAAAATTTGTTTTATGTCTTTCTCCCCCTCTAAGCATCATACAGGCAAAGAGCATATCTTCACCTGAGCCCCAGAAGTCAGGGCTGCAGTGAGCCACGATCACACCACTTCACTCCAGCCTGGGCAACAGAGTGAGACCCTGACTCAAAAAAAAACGATTGGATCTTTCTCCTCATTCTCCACTCTCTGTCATGTCTCCACTACGTTTCACAATGCCTGGCTTGTAGTTAGCTGATGACGAATCTTTGTTGAAAAAATGAAGAATAATTGAAAGAAAAAAGATACCATAATTTGAGATTTGACATTTCTTAGACTGGATAATAACGTCATAACTAATATTTCTCTAATGCTTTCTATTTGTCTGGCACTGTCTCAAGTGTATTACATTATCACAAAAATCCTGTGAGGTATGATATTATTATTATCCCCATTCTACAGTAGAGGAAACTGAGGCACAGAGAGTTTACAAATTTTGCCCAAGACACAGACAGAGATAGTAAGTAATAAACTGGGATATAAGTCAAAATAGTTTGATCTACCTACTGTGTCCTTAAACACTGTGATATACTATCTCCAAGATCTCTTTAGTATGTGCAAGGAAGACAGCTGTAGGTGTTGGGCTGTGTGTATTATTAAGGTTGCTGTTACAGAGAAAAGAAGACAAAAAAAAAAAAAAAAACCCAAACCTCAACACATTAATGGTTCTCAAAATTTAATGTGCATCACAATCACCTACAGAGATTATTAAAGCTCACATTATGGGACCCCACCACCAGACTCAGTAGCTGCGAGGGGTGAAGCCCAAGAATTTTTATTTCTAACAGGCTCCCCGATGATGCTGATGCTGTCAGTCCAGAGACCACACTTTGAGGAGCACTGCAATAAATAGATAAAGGATTTCCACAAGTTTTTTCAATCTTTAAAAATACAAAATACACTTCCCCTGAAATCTGCCCTTCTATAATAATTAAATAGAAAGCAGAAAGCGCTCAAGAGAAAATTTTAAAATGCAAACAAAATTGAATAGGGTTAAAGTGATGTTTCAGGTTCCTCAACCACTGGACTCTCCTCTTTTTATCCTTCAGCCCTCTTTACCCACATGCTGTGGTATGCACCTCCTTTTGAAGAGATAAAAGTATTTGCCTCTCGCAGGTGTGTTACCTAGCTTTTCTTGGTTAATGCTCATGACAACTCTGTAAGATTGCTATTATTATGCCCATGTTAAAGATGAAAAAACTGGGACTCCAAGAAAAAAGTTAAATCACTAACCTCCTAACATCCAAAAGATAGAAAGTGGCTGAGCTGCAGCTCAAGTTTAAGTTGGTGTGACTCCAAATTCCTTATCTTTTCCATTAATTGACACTGCCCTTCATATTCTCATCTACCTTTTTAGTTCTGCTAAACATGCAAATAACAAAAAGCAATTTCTCCCACACTCATATAGAAAATGTCAACTGAAAAACACAGATCTAAATTCATCTCTCCCAAACAATATGCTTTTAATGTCTCTTTTTTTGTTTACTTTTCCTTGGAAGCTGATTGTTATTCATTTCAAATGTAGAGTGAGAAAAACCTCAAGATCTTAAAGAATTATTAGAACCTCTCTAAGAAGCAGATAGCACCTCAAAACAACCACGGCATGGTTCGTCTTTCTCCAACCACCTGACGATACTGAATTTTATCGCCTTCCTGGCATGGCTGAAGAAGCCTTTTAAAATTCCACTGCAATGTTGTGAGGCCATACATCCCCCAGGATTAATCACAAATATTTTATAAAGATGAAGTTTCGTTATATCTTTGTTCTTTGTATCTTGGCTTTTGTTAGCGCATTTTAATTAGGATCTGGTATCTGCAATAAACAGTAAACATAAAGAGCTTTGCAAAAATGTATTAGACTGTTTGTTTTCACACTCTAATGCATATTTGCACAATTTTACCATGAAAAAAGGAAAACATGCTAAGCTCTTGGGCTCTATCCCAAATGTCCTGGAATAGAATCCGGAAATTACTAAAAATGCAACCAAACCTCATCATATTCCAGCAATTAACCTAAGAAACAAGGGTCCATTCTCTGTATGAAAAAAACATTTTTGAGGGGAGAAATCTGTGGCGGAGAATGCTTCTCGATAATGCACGTATCGCATTCTCCAAACCTGTTTTGAAATTTGGACTATTTCCCTTTCGGGCTAAAAAAGCTTAATAAACAAATTAAGTTGGGTAATGTTTTATTTTTCTCTTTCAGAGTGTTAAGAGAGCCTCTTCTACTAAAAGAAGACAAGAAGGACTGCTAAGCATAAAACAAGGAATAAAATAATCACATGTGGTCTCATTTTTAAAAGTACCCGGGGATTAATAATCTTACTGCTAAATAGTTGTATAGTAGAATGAATTATTATTACAACAGTAGAATCTCGGAGAATGCTGATGACAAAGAACAGTTTGGGGGGTTTTATTTGAACATATCCTAATCAAAAAGTGGCAAAAACTTTAAAAATCTCCAAATGTGGCTCTTGTGTACAATTATTATTGATATGACACCTTGATAGTGTTTGAATGCGACGCAAAATCATAAAAGTGCGAGCAATTCCGAGGCATAAAGTAGTTTTTCCTTCTGTATCTATCCCTTAATATGTTTCCAAATAAAACACAGGATTAAGTAATTAATTTTGTTGCATGATTTATTTATGGACTGAGACACAGCAAACAACAGATAAAAGGCAAAGTCCCAGGCATCAACTTAAAAGATAAAAATCATTACATTTTATTAGAGGGAGACATATAAAAATGCCAACATGAACTGTAAAGAAAGGAAAAGTGTTAGCTCAGAGGTCCCAAGTCTAAGTTATGCTTGGGGTTTCTAACTCCCCCTTTGGGGGAATAATATGCCTGAATTTAATTAGAAATCTGTTTTTTTAAGATTAAAGTTGTGAAAAAGTTAAAAGGTTGGATCACACAAAAATAAAAATGACTCTGAGGATCTCAGGGAATTTGAACTGGTAAACTTAGATTCTATTTCCTGCCAACTGTTTGCAGGAGGATTAAGAGATGTACAAGAATTATTAGTTTTAGATAAAAGCCAGCATTTTATAAAGCAATTAATTTTTCATTAGTTCCACATAATTTTGGCAAAAATAGTTTTGTTCCAATAAAAGTATTAAATTCCAAGAGGTTAATCTAAAATATAGCCATTAACTTCACATTAATTTAATCAAATTTATAGTAGGCTAAACTACAGGCAGGAAAGCAGTAATAGTTTTTTACAGAATACATTATAATTAAAAGGAAGAAATTATGATGAAAAATAATTTTTTAAAAACAGGTAATAAAACTTCTAAGTTTCTAAGTATGGTTATGCATTTATTTAAAATCATTTTTCTATAATGTTTCTTAAGTATACACAATGAATAAAATAAAGTCTACCTTAAATTTTTGCATAGGGTTATCTTGGAAATACCAGGATGTTGTTTTTATCGTAATAAATTTATCTTAGGCCAGCTGCAGTGGCTCACACGTGTAATTCCAACACTTTGGGAGGCCAAAGCAAGAGGATCACTTGAGGCCAAGAGTCCAGGACCAGCCTGGGCAATATAGCAAGACCCAGACTCTATAAAAAACTTAAACAATTAGCCATGTCTGGTGGTGAAAGGCTGTAGTCCCAGCTACTTGGGAGCCTGAGGCAGGTGGATCACTTGAGCCCAGGACTTGCAGGTTGTAGTGAGCTATGATTGTACCACTGCACTTCAGCCTGGGCAACAACAGAGCAAGACCCTATCTCTTTTAAAAAGAAAATTTTATTTTATGTTGCAATAAATAAAATATACCGCAAAGGTTCAAAAAAACTTACTAGTTTTTTACAGGCTCACACCTGTAATCCCAGCATTTTGGGAGACTGAGGCAAGTGGATTACCTGAGGTCAGGAGTTTGAGACCAGCCGGACCAACATGGTGAAACCCCATCTCTACTAAAAATACAAACATTAGCCTGGTGTGGTGGCAGGCACCTGTAATCCCAGCTAGTCGGGAGGCCGAGGCAGGAAAATCGCTGAAACCTGGGAGGTGGAGGTTGCAGTGAGCTGAGATCACGCCATTGCACTCCAGCCTGGGCAACAAGACCGAAACTCTATCTGAAAAAAAAAAAAAAAAAAGAAAAGAAAAAGAAAGAAACTTACTAGCACTAAAAACTTTATTCACAGAACAATAAACCATCCTTCCCAATGCTAGAAGTACCTTTCATGCATCCACAAAATTCCATGCAGATAGATAGTCCATTCACCCAGATTGCTGGAATGTCCTCACTTCCATTTTGAGGGCTTCAACAACAAAGAAATCTAGTTGATTCAGGATAAGAGATGTCCAAGTTCTGGCCAGAAAATATTTCTTGTCTAGTCCACCTCCAAATACACCTCAATGAATACCAGTCCCCATCTCCATCACCACCAACCTGCTCCAGCCCAGGATTACCTCTCTCCTGCTCACTGCAATTTCTCCTACCAGTTCTCTCAACTTTCATTCTTGTCCCTCAGCCTAACTCAGTTTCCAATCTGTGGACAGAAAGTGCTTGTTAAAAATGTAAATTGAGACCAGGAACTGTGGCTCACACCTGTGATCCCAGCAGTTTGAGAGGCCAAGGCGGGAGGATTGAGATCAGCCTGGGCAATGTAGTGAGATCCCATCTCTGCAAAAATAATTTTTAAATTAGCTGAGCATAGTGGTGCATGCTTGTAGCTGCTTGGGAGGCTGAGGAGGGAGGATCCCTTGAGCCTAGGAATTGGAGGCAGCAGTGAGCTATCATGGCACCACTGCATTCCAATAAACCAGTAAATCAGTTCATGTCACTCCTAAGCTGAAAACTTTCCATTGTCTCCCTGGCACCTTGAATAAAATTTAGCTCTGTATCTTGGCCTACAGAATCATAACTTCTATTCTGAGTAACGCTCCTCTTTGCAATCAAATTAGCCCAGCCTTGCAAAGTTCCTTCAAGCATTCTACAGCTGCTTCCACCCTGAGTCATGCACCAGGCACCAGGTAAATGCTGAATTCCCATATCACCACCACTTTGGTTAAGACATTTGCCCATGTTCTTGACAAGATTTTCTGTCCATCTTGTTTTCAGATTTACTGTCTGGTTGTATGCCGCTCTTTGCCCTTTGGATTGAGTACCTGATTCTCTCTTTATGCAGGATCCTGACTTCCCTTCAAGCACCACCTTATTACATACCCTGCCTGGCTCAGCACAGGCCAGAATACTATACATGGAACACTGCTCAAATGGAAGGTACATTTGCCTAGTTTATACTAGCCCTATGTGAGCCCAGGGAAGTAATACACCATCTCTAGCACTAATCTATTCTGTAAAGATTACATGTAAACTCATATTGTCTCCCCCAGCAGGTCATTAGGTCTTCTGGGGTAAGTAATTTACTTATTTAGATTGTGTTCATGGAGTGCTGAGGACTCAGCAGATGTCATACCCAACATGGGTTCAGCTCAGGACATGGTGGAATCTCATGAAGAGTTGGCTCAGAGAGAGATGTTGAAGCAGGACGAGGGAACCAAACTAGAAGGCAGGTAGGTCATACATTATTTCAATTACTATACACACAGCATCTTCTATATTTTGAGGGCTGTGCTAAATGATGCAAACACAGAAATGAAGAAAACATAGCTATTTACTATTTATTTCTTTCCAAATTCTTGGCTTCACATTATCCCCTCATTGCACATAGTATGTGCACACACATATAAACACTTTTGTTTCTCTGCTCAGTATCTTTCAGTTTGTTGTAAAAAGAATACTGGATCATTGTCTCTATAGAAAACCCAGGAGACACAATGGAAAACAATGAGAACTAATAATAGAATTCAATTAAGTGGTAGATTCCTGGGAAAATGTACAAAAACCAATTAATTCCCTGCATACAAACAATAATCAAATAGAAATTATTTCCATTCATAATACCAATGAAATGTATATAATGGCTAAGAATAAACCTAATAAGAAATATGTATAAAGAAAACTCAGTGAGGCACATAAAAGAAGTCTTGTGTGATTTGAATGGAACGCAATGTTGTGGTATCAGAAAACTCATTATTGAGGTATCAAGCGGCCCCAAAATGATTTAGAAATATTATGTAAAGTCAAATAAAATTCTCTAAAATTTTTTGGAGTAAGACGAAATCATGGCCATGTCAAAGGATAAGTAGAGAAGAACACCCAAAAAAGAACTGAAAAGAAAACTTGTGTTAGTTATCTATTGCTGCGTAATAAATTACCACAAGATTTAGCAGCTTAAAGTAACAAACTTTTATTATTTCTGTTTCCGTGAATCAGAAATACAAGCATGGTTTAGCTTGGTACCTCTAGCTCAAGTTCTCTCACAAGGCTGCAATCAAAGTATTGGCTTAGGACTGTTGTCTCACCTAAAAGTTCACCTGAGGTAAGGTCCATTTCCAAGCTCAAGCTCACATGCAGGTTGTTGGAAGGATTCAATTCCTCCCAAGCTGTTAGACTGAGTGCCTCAGTTCCTCACTGGCTGTTGTCACGATGCCTCCCTTACTTAGCTCCTTGCCACATGGACTTCTCTACAAAGCAGCTCACAAGGCAGCTGGATTCCCTCAAAGCAAGTGAGAAAATAAGAAAGAATAACCAAGATAGAAGCGGTAGTCTTTCTTGTAACTTAATCTCCGGAGTGACATACCATCACCTTTACCACACTTTATTCACTAGAGAGTCACCAAATCCAGCCCACACTTAAGGGAAGATTACCCAAGAACACGAATACCAAGAGTCAGGGATCATATGAGGCCATTTGAGAGAGTGTCTCCCCAATAATATAGGGGAATTTGTACAGGAAGCATCAGAACATACCATGAAGTGAGACTAATTAAAACAGTATGTACCTGATGGCAGAATGGACATAATGCAATGGAGCAGAATAGAAACCCCAAAACAAATAAAAGTACACATAGGTAATTAGTACACTAAAATAATGATCTCCAAATCAGTGGGAAAATGATAAATGATTAATCAAATTATGCTGAGAAAATGGGTTATCCATTTGGGGTAAAAATTATTTATTGGATCCTTACCTCACTCCATAACTGAAATAATTTCTAGATATTTAAATAGTTAAGTACATGCATTTGGGAAGGGACATAAATGAATCTCCAGTTCTATCAGTAACATTCTACTTCTTAAGCTGGGTGGGGGTACATGGCTATTTGTTGATAATAGCAAAACTTTTAGCTCGCCACACATTGGCACTGTTACTACATATATGTTAATTTATACTTCAGAATTATCTTATAAAGACAGTTCTATTATTTTCCCCATTGTAAAATAAGGAAATTAAGGCATAAGGTCTTACAGCTTGATGATTCATGCCTATTATATTAGTCATCTATTGCTACATAAAACATTACCTCGAAACTTAGTACAGTCTTAAACAACAAACATTTATTATCATACAGTTTTTGAGAGTCAGAGATTCAGGAGAGGCTTTGTTGGATGGTTCTGCCTCAGTGTATTTCATGATATTGCAACTAACATGTCAACCAGGACTATAGTAACCTGAAGACTTGATAAAGCTGGAGGATCCACTTCCAAGCTTACTTATGTAGCTGTTGGTCTGAAGCTTCCATCAGCTTCCTTGCTAAATGCTGGTAGGAGGCCTTAGCTCCTCACTACTGGACCTCTCCACAGAGCTGACTGACGTCCTCATGGCACTGCAGCTAGCTTCCCCTAGAGTCAGAAATCCAAGGGAACAGGGGAAAGAAACAGAGAGAGAAGCCTCAATGTCTTTTATGACATTGTGTCCAAATATACACTTCATTATTTTCATAATATTCTACTCATCAGAAGGGAGTGGCCACATTAAGCCCATATCCATGGGGAGGGGAATTATGCTCCATCTTTTGAAGGGAGTAATGTAAAGAATTTATGGACTTATTTTAAAACCACCACACCCACAAAATCTGGCTTGAAGTCTGTGCTCTTAACCGTGACATATATAGTCATGTGTTTTGGTCAATGGTGGGATGCATAAGATTATAACGGAGCTGAAAAATTCCTATTGCCTAGTAACATCATACCTTTCACAGCCATCATAACTTGTAGCACAACTATTTTTATGTTTAGATACAGAAATATTTACCATTGTATTACAGTTGCCTGCAGTATTCAATAAAGTAACATGCTGCACAGGTTTGTAGCATAGCAGCAATAGGCTATTCCATAGAGCCTAGGTATGTAGTAGGCACTAACATCCAGGTTTGTGTAAGTACACTCTATTACATTTGCACAACAACAAAACTGCCTAAGTACGCATTTCTCAGAACTTATCCCCATTGTTAAGTGACACGACTGTACTGCCTCTCTTACATTATTCACACCAATTTCTATATGTGAAATCTTTCATAATACTTTAAAGGTTGAATATAAAAATTAAAACCATTAAATGAATCATGGGCAAATATTTTTAAATGCTAGTATGGATAAGGTTTATCTAAGCATGACACCAAAAGTAGGAGCCAAAAAAAAATTGGAAGATATAACTATATTAAAAAATAAAAATGTCTACATATCAAAAATCATCACCAGCAAAGTTAAAAGTCAAACAGAAAACTTTAAAACAATATTTGCAACATATATGACAGATGAAGAGTTCCCGCTCCTCAATATCACTAGGGTGCTTTAAAAATCACTCAGAAAAAGATAACTACATTAACTGAATAAGAAATTGGCATATATAGACAAGAGGAAGAAATGGTCTGGACATGGTGGCTCAGACCTGTAACTCCAGCACTTTGGGAGGTTGAGGTGGGAAGATCACTTGAGCTCAGGAGGCCAAAGCTTCAGTGAGCCATGATCATGCCACTGCATTCCATCCTGGGTGACCGACTGAGATCCTGTCTCTAAAAAAAGAAGAAGAAATAGAAAAGACCAATAAGCATATGAAAAAAAATCAACTCATTCAATCTTTAGTAATCAAAAAACAGCAATTAAAAATGAAATCGGCCAGGAGCAGTGGCTCACCCCTGTAATTCCAGCATGCTGGGAGGCCGAGGCAGAAGGATCAACTTAAGGTCAGGAGTTTGAGACCAGCCTGGCCGACATGGTGACACACTGTTTCTACTAAAGATACAAAAAAAAAAAAAAATTAGCCGGGTGTGGTGGCATGCACCTGAAGTCCCACCTACTCGGGAGGCTGAGCCAGGAGAATGAACCTGGGAGGCAGAGGTTGCAGTGAGCCAAGATTGCACCACTGCACTCCAGCCTGAATGACAGAGTAAGACTTTGTCTCAACAACAACAAAAAAAAAAAAAAAAGAAGAAAGAAAGAAAGAAAGAAATCTGTATTTTCTGTATTTTCTTTATAGTTAGCCAAGATTGGAAAAATTATGGTATTTTCAAGATCTGGAGGGAGAGGGAATTTCATATATCCATTACGTGTATAAATTGGTACAAATTCTCCAAGGAAGTTTTTAATATATACCAAAAACCATAGAGCATGTATGCCCTTTCACATAGCAACTTTGCTTGTATCAATCTATCTTAAAAACTAATTGGACAAAGATGTATATATAGAGATGCTCATCACAGCATTTTTTACTATACTCAAAAAATGTGAAACAATCTAAACGTTCACACGCTGAAGGTTTTGTTAAATAAATTATGATGCCACTGTGAATGAAGGAATATGATGCCATTAATGTTTTAGAAGTGTATTTACTGACATGGAGGAAATTCCTGAGGTTAAATTAATAAAAGCCATATTTAAAGACACATATAACATGATACAATTTTTGAAAGAAAAAAGTTTGAACTATATATATGCACAGAACATACACTAATAGTGTTAAAATGTTCTATAGAGAAAACTGTTACTAGCGTTATCCTTAGATGATACAATTTGGAATGATTTTTTTCTTCTTTATTTTCATCTATTTATTCCTGTTTTAAAAATACTACCTATGAAATAAGCCCAAATTAGAAATCCTAAGTTATCTCTTCAGCGACCCCTCGGTCTTTCTCCTTTCTCCCTCACTAAGTGAATAAATGATAGTAGAGACTGGAACCTGTTATCACCAGTTAATAGTCATTAACCCTCTTACCCCTAGCACAACCTCTGTAATTTGCATAATAAAGAATTGAGTCTAAAATCCTCTGTCCAGGGATCTACAGCCACTTTCACGAATATATGTGTTCTGATTTCAAGTTAGAAGAGCATTAGGCAGCATATCCAAAATGTAGATATATTCACATTTAAAACAAGAGATCAAAAACTTACCTGAATATGAGCCTGTCTTACGCACCCAAAAAACTCACAGTAGCTTTTGCCAATGTAGTCTATCATTATTCAAAATTGTATCTGTGTCATTTGCCACTGTCATTTTAGAGATGATTCAAAGTTTAATTTTGAATATGAAAAATTCGTAGACTACATACACAGGTCTATAATTAACAGTTAATCACTCATATTGAAAGTTAGCCAGGGACAAATAGACAATCCATTTATATCTCTATGTTCTAATGGATTGATGTTTTTAATTAAATTAGTGAAATTCTGGCAAAATTTCTATCAAGAAAAACAGAGTCCAAGAAAACAGCTAGCCACTTTTTGATATAAAAACAGAAGCTGATATTAACTTCAATATTTTTAAAAGTCAAAAAACTATATAATTTGCATAGTAATAATAAAACATGTTTTGAAAGGCAATAGTCAACAAAAAACCACCATTCACTTTTCAAAAATAGAGTATTCCTAAATTTAAAAAGCAAGAAAGAATTTTCAATACAGTGGGTAACTTTTAAGAGAAAGATATTCTAAATCTTAACTGGTAAGAAAGAATAAGTGAATTTCACTTTCTTTTATTCCTTAACTAATAAAATTCCACAAACTCTTTTATTCCTATAAGGTAGCATATACCAGATCAAATTAACACATAGTTACAAAGACTTTGGAAAATATTTGATTAATTTATGTATCTGGGAAGAGTTTTTTGGGTCACTTGCTAATATTTTCCTATATTAGCACTGATTATCTTTGAAAGAGTAGTGTTGGCTGAACGGTGTTTGTCCTTGCAGAATACTGAAGAAAAGTTTCATCCTTTTAGAGCTATCAGTTCCCAATGAGAACCAACTCCCTGATGCTACTAAATAAATAATCAAGTTATAGCATCCAATGTCTGATTCAGCTCTTGGCTTAATGAGTTTTAAGGTAATGTTAAGTGCTTTGAAATCTTCAGAGAGTAGAAAGGATGATACACTGTTTCACCAATCTGGAACATAACATGATTCTATTAGAGATTGATATACAACTACTGATTGTCATATTTGCAATTTGAACTATCTTGCATTGCCTACCTGTATTTGATGGAAACAATTAAGGGTTTTAGGAAATACAGAGATAACCAAGAATTATATGGAACACATAAATATCTTGAGGGTGATACTTTCTATTGTTGATGTTTAATACAGGCTTGCTGCATTAAATTGAACAGTATTGAACTAGTATTTAAAAAGAGGCATATATTAGGTAGCAGAAATGAGCTAAGCATCAGAAGACTGGGGCTGTTGTCTCAACGTTGTTTTCATTATTGCTGAAACCACTGGCCAGTTACATACTCAGTCTGGGCCTCAGTCTTCTTGTCTATAAAATGATAGCTAATGAGAAAATCTCTAGCTGCAATTTTCTTGGAGCACATGAAAGCCTATTAAGAATGGCCTGTCCCTGAAAATGTCTAAATGGGGTTGCTTGTGTTACAAGGTAGGGGCACTTCCTTAGAAATTCCAACCTAAGAACCCCCAATCTATGAGAACTCCAAACTCATACATTGAGGAAACCACATTCTCTCCCAAGGAAGATAAAACAATCACCTTCAAATATTAATTTACCTCGACTAATGACATACTTTGTTCACAGTGCCTTTAGAAGCAAACCATCAGTTTGGTCCAGAGCTTAGCTAATATGAGCCAAAGAAATTTTTTTAACTGAACATATCAAAGATCCTCATCCTCAAGCTATACCTAAGTTCCGAAGAGCTAAAGTATGTGAAAAATCAAAATAAAAGGCTTTCAGTAAAGACTTAGCATAACAGCTTCTTCCCTTTTCAATATAATCAAGAATCCATTTCACAAAATTGAGCCGGAGATTTTATTAAAATCCATTCTGATTTCACTCTTAGTAGGTCCTACTCCCCTGAGATAAAAACACTGAGGACCATTTCTTTGAGATATTGGGACCAGGCAAAGCTTTGTCTCTCCTGAGGCAAGAGCACACTTCCTCTGTTCCAAGGGCTGATTTGTAATTTATCACCTTCCCTCTTACCCAACATGCCAAGGAGTTTAGACCCAAGGTTGAAACTCAGTCACAGCCACCATGTGAATAATTACAGTTAGCATATTTTCCTCATTCCTTTGTCTATATTATGCTTTTCTATTTTATTAATTTTGTTGCTAAGTCATTTTTTATAAGTCATTGCAAATTCTTTTGGAAAGAGGTGAAGTACAACTAAATACAACTGTAAAATGAGCAAAACATATAAAAATTACAGTCTATATCCAAAGCACAACATCCTTCACCTCCATACAAGGATATGAAAATTAAAAGTGAACTTATTTGGAAGTGAACAGCATGACATCAGCAAAATTTAGACAAGTAAGTAATTTGTTTATTAGCTGCTTCTTTGAGTGTCTCAATTCATTTTGCTTTATTAATCTCTTGGGGAAATTGAGACCTCTCTGAACACTTAGAGTGCTCAATTAAATTAAGTATTTGGTAGAAATACATGTTACTAATTTTTAGGTGTGCATCTATCTTCAAAGTGAAGTCAAAGTTAGAACCAGAGCCTTCATATTAGGTTGATACAAAAGTAAAGGAAAAAAACCGCAATTACTTTTGCATCAACCTAATATTATTTAGGGGAATGTTGGCTGCTGAACAAAGCCAAAATGTGTAAAGACAGAGTTCAAGCTTATTTTATGCTCACCTGCGAGTCTAAGGGAGTCTTTCCTAGTTGGCAGGCAGAGCTTCTCTATGTGGTGCTTCACTACCTGAGTTGCTTTCTTCTTTGGATTCGCTATCCCCTAGGGCTTCCAGCTTGCAGAAAGGGAAAGAAAGCATAACAGCACTGGCCTGAAAATAATACATCACTCCCACTCACACTCCGTTACCAAAGACTGGTCTAGATGCAAAGCAAGAGATGTGGGGTGAGGAGGTTGGGAAATCAAGACTGGGAAATGTAGTGCATGGCTGGATGGCCAGTTTCCAGTAACGACTCTGTACAGGTCATCATGGAAAGGGGCACATAAATTGCTGTGGGCAGCTTGCCCTCCCTGCTACAGACTCATGCCTTCCACCAACTCTAAACTCTCCATCCTCCTACAGGGGCAAACAAACATGGAGTGATAATTTCACAGGATATCTTGGTCCGTGTCAGACTAGGTTGCTGGCAGAGAAGAGCTGCTGGTAAAACGCAGTTGAACAGAGCCAGGAAGTCACACCAAAGGTTGAAGAGTCAAGGAGACACCAGCCCTGAGATCATAAACTAACATTCGCCTTCTACGCCACTGAGTCCATAGAAACCAAATAAACTAGAGATTCCAGGACAGACTCAATCTCATTTTCTTTTCATCAGTGAAGGGTCTTTGCTCAATGTGTTGCAAGATATGATACCTCTGAAAGACTTCTTAATAAATTTACAAATCAGAAAATTGCCTCTGTTAAGCGATATATCCTGATGTTTATTTGAGAAATATGGTTATCAGCTGAGTTCTGGGTCTAGCTCAGCCAACAAAGAGTTGTGTAGCATTAAGCAACCCAGTTTACCTCTAGATAGCACTCAGATTCTTCATTTTTAAAAAATCAAGGAATTGGACCAGATGATTGCTTATATTCAACTAAGATCCAACAGAAAATCTCTGCAATCTGAGTTGTAATATAAAGCTAATTCAACCTGAACACATTTTTTTTTTTTAGATGGAATCTCACTGTGTCACCAGGCTGTAGTGTAGTGGCACGATCTTGGCTCACTGCAACCTCTGCCTCCCAGGTTCAAGTGATTCTCCTACCTCAGCCTCCCAAGTAGCTGGGATTACAGGCACATGACACCACGCCCAGCCAATTTTTGTATTTTCAATAGAGATGGGGTTTCACCATGTTGGCCAGGATGGTGTCAATCTCTTGACCTCATGATCCTCCCACCTTGGCCTCCCAAAGTGCTGGGATTACAGGCGTAAACCACCACGCCTGGCCAACCTGAACACATTTTTAACTTAGTAGATTATGTTGTGACATTGAGATTAAAACAAGTTATTATAATAAATGGATCCATTGAATTTTGAGCAAGTAATGTTTTGGTAAACCCAAACATTACGTAGAATGGGGGCTATTCTTTCCAAATATCAAACTTCATTTAACCAAATACCTGCTTTAGGTTAATTAAGAAAATGCTGTGTGATAAAGGTAAATACCAGTCTTTACCCACTGGGTGTTTTTCTGGCCAGTTAGAATGCCTTTTGGTAAACAGCTGAATGCCTAGTTTGGCAAACTAAATCATTATGTAGTTACCCAAATGGTAACTTCCATTTGGGGTCTTCCTTAAGCTGTGACCAAGCCAGGGAGCAGCTACAGCAGGAAAGTGTGCCACCTTCACCCCCTGCCCCAGCACCACTTAGTAGGGGCCACGGTTGGGGCATTATACTAGGCACCTCTTCAGTGTCTTCATCAGAGTTCAGTGTCCATTGTGTCTCCCTTGCAAATAGCCCCAAAAAGAATTATCCAATATCTGCCTCTCAACTTAAGAACTGAATAGCAACATACCTGGCTTTTGCTTAATTTCATTTCCAAACCTCACTAGAGAAAAGGCCAAAGTGTTTAAACTTTATCCTGTGGGTGATGGAAAGTCTCTGAAGTATGTTAATCATCAGAGCAACATGCTAACACTTTGTATTTTGCTAAGATTGTTATTCTGGCAACAATGTGGAAGATAAATTATGGGCCACAATGAAAACAGGCAGCCAGTCAGGAGAGAACTGTGAGAATTAGTGCAATGTCAGTTCCCCATAGACATTAGGACAAAGTTTCTGGCCAGAAAACTGCACTCCCCCACCCCCATCCCACAACAACCCTTCAGCAGGTTCACAGGAAACAAGGAATTTTACACAGACAAATGTTCCTAATATGTACATAGATGCTTCTAGGCAACAATGCTAGCTCTGGTTGTATTTATAAAATGTATAGAGCTCGATGAGGATACCTTCCTTTTTATTGATTACTTTAAATTACACATTACCTGGATGGTCTTTTACTAAACACGATTTAGATAAGCGCTTCTCTATCTATGGGTAAGGATGAGGTTTTGTGTTTTCTTTTTCCAATATGGCACAGACTGAAACACTTGTCAAATATAATAATAATATTATGATAAATTATTAGAAAAATAAAATGAAAAGCAAATAATACAAAATACAAACCCTTTTTCTAATTTTATTCAACAAATATAAAACAAGCCATTCAAATTGCTCTCAAAGTTTCTGGATGCTTTCTCTCAATTTTTTTCACAGACCAGTAAGGGTTTGCAGACTGGGACAAATCCACAGATCATACTGTGGGTAGCCCTGGTCCAGATGGGCATAGCAAGAGCTATAGAAGCCTGGGAAAATTGATAACCTCACCCTGGACTCCCCTAGTTCCCTATCTAAGAAGAAACTGAACAACGCTAGTACTAAAACCATTAGACAGAAGTGGTCAAAGTCCAGCTTTATATCACAAAACAAGTTTTACAACAAAGCAACGTTTTTATTAGATTTGGGTCATTGGGGCGTTTCTCTCCTACATCACTTTGCTTTCAGCAACCACTGAGACCAATAGTTAAACATGTTAGCACTGATGAGCAATGCCAGAAAAAATATAATCAAACAAAGTGACTAAATTAATAATTTATAGGCTAACAACTATGTGAAAATATAAGGCATGTGGAATTAAATTAGAAAAAATGTAATCCAAATTAGAGTGTGTCTCACATTAGATTCTGTAACAGTGTTGTAACTTTAGTTAAAGCCAGTAGCACTACAGTGAACCTATCATCACTAACGGTAACTTGACTTGGAGCATATGTGGTATATTTGAAGCACTTCATAAATGCTTATGTGAATGCTTTACTTAAGCTTCAATGATAATAAGATTCTTCCCAGGTTTCTCTTCACAGTGTAATAATTATATTTATTGAGCATTTGTTCCACTTCAGAGACATTACCTCTTTAAATACATCCCCAACAACCCTATAAGTATTATATTTTCCCATTTGAAAGATGAGAAAAGTTGACATTCAAAGAAGGTAAACACATGCTCTACTATATCGTTTCTGGATCACCAGCTTCAGCCACGCTTTTGTCGAAAGGCTGGAGAGTATTTGGCTGGGATTGGTTTTTCAACTTTGAATGGGAGGGAGATATACTAGTCCCTGATCCTCACTGGGTAATAAAAGCCCTAGCAAGGTGCCACCATCCAGGGCAGCTCTATCTCTGTACCTATCAGCCTTTTTAAAAACTTTTTATTTTGAAATAATTTTACACTGATAGAAAAGTTGCAAAAATAATACAGAGTTCCCATATACCCTTTAGGGTATTAGTTTTAGTATAATATCAAAAAGAAGATCCATAATTATCTGAAATGTTAATTCCCCTAATGTTAACATCTTTTTTATTATTATTATACTTTAAGTTCTGGGATACGTGTGCAGGATCTGCAGGTTTCTTACACAGGTATACATGTGCTATGGTGGTTTGCTGCACCCATCAACCCATCATCTAGGTTTTAAGCCCCACATGCATTAGGTATTTGTCCTAATGCTCTCCCTCCCCTTGCCCCCCACCCCCTGACAGGCCCCGGTGTGTGATGTTCCCCTCCCTGTGTCCATGTGTTCTCATTGCTCAACTCCCACTTATAAGTGAGAACAGGCAGTGTTTGGTTTTCTGCTCCTGTGTTAGTTTGCTGAGAATGATGGTTTCCAGCTTCATCCATGTCCCTGCAAAGGACATGAACTCATTCTTATTTGCGGCTGCATAGTATTTCATGGTGTATGTGTGCCATGCTTTCTTTATCCAGTCGACCACTGATGGGCATTTGGGTTGGTTCCAAGTCTTTGCTATTGTGAATGTGTTAACATCTTATATAATCATAGTACCATTATCAAAACCAGGAAATTAACATTGCTACAATACTATTAATTAAGCTACAGACCTTATTCGAATTTTGTCAGCTTTCCCATTAGTGTCATTTTTCTTGTTCCGGGATCCAATCCATGAGCCCACATTTGCATTTAGTTTTTATGTCTCCTCAGGCTCCTCTAATCTGTGATAGTTTTTAAATCTGTCTTTGTCATTCATAATCTTGACATGTTTGAATGGTACTGGTCAGTTATATTATAAAACGTCTCTCAATTTCAGTTTGCTGGACGTTTTCTCCTGTTTCGATTTGAAGGAAGAATACCACAGAGGTGATGTGCCCTTCTCAGTGCATCATGTCAGGGAATATAGGTTGATAATATGTCTTCTTATTGGTGATATTAACCTTGATAGTTTGATTAAGGTACTGTCTGACAGCTTTCTCCACTGTAAAGTTACTACTGTTTCCTTCATAATAATATTTATTTTAATAAATATTTATTTGAGGGGAGATGCTTGACAATTATCCTGCCAGCCTTTTAACTTTGACATGTCATCTTATTAATTTCACGATTTATGACACTGACATCGGAGTCACTGTTTATGTAACTTTTCAGAAGAGGTGGTTGGAATAGACTATCAGAGAGTGCACCTACTCATTGTTGAGAAGAAAGAACAGCCACTAGAGGACTGAGGAGCAGAGAAGCAAAGTGAGAAAGGCTCAACAGAGAAGAAAT
Organism: Gorilla gorilla gorilla; assembly: GCF_029281585.2. Taxonomy (NCBI): domain Eukaryota; kingdom Metazoa; phylum Chordata; class Mammalia; order Primates; family Hominidae; genus Gorilla; species Gorilla gorilla. The sequence continues at coordinate 27,656,373 of NC_086017.1, read as the reverse complement.
GAAGCCCTTCAGAACCCAGTAAAGAGACTATGAGCTGTCTCCCACGCATTGTTCAATATCCCCCTTATTCTTTTTAGTAATTTAACCCCCACTCACCCTCAAGTTTTAGCAAGGCACGTGGCCTTCCAGCTAGAAAACACATTTCCCAGCTCAATGTAACCTTGTAACTAAGTTCTCAACAATGGAATGTGGGCAGGAAGTACTGGGTGCACTTCATGAAAAGGAAGTTTCTTACTCTACATTCCCTTCTCCAACCGTGACCCTAAAGCAGTGCTTCTTAAATCAGTTTTGTACCTATTTGGCATTCAAGTGAATGGTCCCCTGAGATATTAACAGAATGATGTTTAAAATACACTTAAAGATAAAACAGATTATAAAGGAAACAAAACATAATGGAATACCATTATATAAATATGTTTAAAATAAATGTACCACATACTACTATATGTATTTCTTCACTGATATATTAATTACATAACAAAATCTAGCAAGGGGTTCTAACAACTAACATGGTTTTAAAGGAGTGCTGAGTATAAATGGTATCTTAAGATCTCTGCAATAAGTGTAATGTGCTGTAAAAATGCCTGTGGTGTCTATTGTTGACAAAGTCATTAGTCCTGCTAATGCTACTATGGTTTGTTGCCTATAATTGAAGGAAATGCTACATTTCTATTAGAGGTTTTCCTACCTAAATTCATAGACATTCCAAATACAGAAACCCAGATTAAGAATCCATGCCCTAGAGGATGTCTGGGCATGACAGAAGGAATCTGAGACCCTGGAGGACCCATGGAACAGAACTATCTGCCTGCCCTGACCTCCCACCCCAGTGACCTCTGGACTGTTACTTAAAACAAGGGAATTTCTATATTGTTTGAACCACTTCATACATCTCTTTTTCTATGCATATCTCTTAGTTACAATAGCTGAGTAGTACTCTAACTCAAGGGTTCTGAAACCTTTTGGTCTCAGGACCCCTTTTACAGTCTTGAAAATAATTAAGGATCCCAAAAAAACTTTGTATATGGGTTATATGTATCAATATCTACCACATTAGAAGTTAAATCTGACTTTTTATTTTTTAATTCATTAAAAATGACAATAAAACTATTACATGTTAACCCAAATAACATTTTTATGAAAAATAGCTATACTTCCCAAAACAAAAAAAATTAGAAGAATAGGCATTGTTTTACATTTGTTAAAATCTCTTTAGTGTTTGGTTTAATAGGGGACAGCTGGATTCTCATATCTGCTTCTGCATTCAATATGTTTTACTATGTTGTTTTGATGAAGTATATGAAGTATATGAAGAAAATCCAGCCTCACATATATATATAGATAGATAGATAGAGGAAAAAAGGTGGAGTATTTTAATCGCCATTTCAGATCATTATGGATCTTCTTTTTTATATTATACTAAAACTCAACAAGTAGTTGTTTTTTAAAAGTTAGTGTAATATGGAATCTAAAACTATACCAGTGAAATTTTTAAACTCTGTTAACATTAAAATCTATTATTTTATCTTGCACTTTGAATGGATCTTTTACCCATGCACAATTTTGTGACATCATGAATTGGTCATTTGAAAAATATTAGTTCACTGAGTTATGTAGATATTCCAGATATTAACACATTTCATTATATAATATTTAAAATTCACATTGGTTAATATCACCATGGATCTCATCAAAAAATTTTTAGTATTTGGGCAACTGTCAAGCTCAGGATGGTGGATACAAGTCTTTCAAAATTATAATTTTCACTTGAAAGCTCAAATGTTATCATTGGCAACAAACACTGTCAGTTGTTTTCCTGGAAGTGACAAGCTTACTTGATTTTTGTAGAAATGTCTGTCAAATACCATAGCTTGTCTATCAGTAGTTCTTTCAAGTAAAAATGGTTTTCCATGAAAAAGCAACTAATTCAACTCACAGGTCAAACAATGCCCAATTACTTTATATTGAGACAACCATCATACTTTGATATGCAGCAGAAGTATGCCCAGAAGTATGCAATTCAATTATTAATTTCTACTGCTTTATCAAAGACATTTGTAAATAAAATGATTACTGTCTGTAAGTGCATGGCAGTGAAGAATATAATCACTACTAGTACTTTTGGTGCCACTGCCTTGATTTGTGCTGAGGAAGCAGCAATTTCACCTGTCATTGTTCTTGTACCATTGTTGCAAATGTCAATACACTGAAAAAGACAAATAAAATCTTGATATTGTGAAGATAGTTTGATCTGAGGAACATGTGAAAGAGTCTCAGAGACTCATAAGGGCCCAAGGATCTCACGTTGAGAATTGCTGCTCTAATGTAACCCCCAGGGCCTAAAGCAGGTGAGAAACTGGATGTGGACTGCTTCAGGAAAAGGACCACAAAGTGACAAGTGAGTCAGGTGTGACTGTTAATGCCCTAAACCATGACCTCAGGGCCAGACCAGGCCAATCCCTAGTGACAGGTGACAGCGTGCTGGCAGCCCTCGCAGTCCTCGCTCGCTCCCAGTGCCTCCTCGGCCTCAGCACCCACTCTGGCCTCACTTGAGGAGCCCTTCAGCCGGCCGCTGCACTGTGGGAGCCCTTCTCTGGGCCGGCCGAGGCTGGAGCCGGCTTCCTCTTGCAGGGAGGTGTGGAGGGAGAGGCATGGGCGGGAACCGGGGCTGCGTGCGGTGCTTGCGGGCCAGCTAGAGTTCTGGGTGGGCATGGGCTTGGCGGCCCCACACTCGGAGCGGCTGGCCGGCCTGCCAGCCCCAGGCAGTGAGTGAGAGGTGACAGCATGCTGGCAGCCCTGGCAGCCCTCGCTCGCTCCCGGTGCCTCCTCGGCCTCGGCACCCACTCTGGCCTCACTTGAGGAACCCTTCAGCCTGCCACTGCACTGTGGGAGCCCCTTCCTGGGATGGCCAAGGCCGGAGCTGGCTCCCTCAGCCTGCTGGGAGGTGTGGAGGGAGAGGCATGGGCGGGAACCCGGGCTGCGTGCAGCGCTTGCGGGCCAGCTAGAGTTCTGGGTGGACATGGGCTTGGCGGGCCCTGCACTCGGAGCGGCCCGCCAGCCTGCCAGCCCGCCGGCCCTGGGCAGTGAGGGACTTAGCACCTGGGCCAGCAGCTGCGGAGGGTGTGCCAGGTCCCCCAGCAGTGCTGGCCCACCAGTCCTGCGCTCGTTTTCTCACCAGGCCTTAGCTGCCTCCCCGCCGGGCAGGGCTGGGGACCTACAGCCTGCCATGCCTGAGTCTCCCAGATGCCCCCCACCCTGCAGTGGGCTCCTGCGCAGCCTGAGCCTCCCCTAAGAGCGCCGCCCCCTGCTCCACAGCACCAGGCCCCATTGACCGTCCAAGGGCTGAGGAGTGCCCAGGAATGGTGTGGGACTGGCAGGCAGCTCCACCTGCGGCCCCTGTGCAGGATCCACTGGGTGAAGCCAGCTGGGCTCCTGAGTCTAGTGGGGACTTGGAGAACCTTTATGTCTAGCAAGAGGATTGTAAATACACCAATCAGCACTCTGTATCTAGCTCAAGGTTTGTAAACACACCAATCCGCACCCTGTGTCTAGCTCAGGGTTTGTGGATGCACCAATCCGCACTCTGTATCTAGCTAATCTGGTGGGGACTTGGAGAATGTTTACCTCTAGCTAAGGGATTGTGAATGCACCACCAATCAGCACTCTGTGTCTAGCTCAAGGTTTATAAATGCACCAATCAGCACTCTGTGTCTAGCTCAGGGTTTATAAATGCACCAATCAGCGCTCTGTGTTTAGTTGATTTGGTGGAGACTTGGAGAATCTTTATGTCTAGCTAAGGGATTGTGAATATACCAATTGGCACTCTGTGTCTAGCTCAAGGTTTGTAAATGCACCAGTCAGCACTCTGTGTCTAGCTCAGGGTTTGTAAATACACCAATCAGCACTCTGTATCTAGCTAATCTAGAGGGGATGTGGAGAACTTTTGTGTCTAGCTCAGGGATTGTAAATGTACCAATCATCACCCCGTCAAAACGGACCAACCAGCTCTCTGTAAAACAGACCAATTGGCTCTCTGTAAAATGGACCAATCAGCAGGATGTGGGTGGGGCCAGATAAGAGAATAAAAGCAGGCTGCTCAAGCCAGCAGTAGCAACCTGTTTGGGTCCTCTTCCACGCTGTGGAAGGTTTGTTCTTTTGCTCTTTGCAATAACTCTTGCTCCTGCTCACTCTGGTTCCACACAGCCTTTATGAGCTGTAACACTCACCACGAAGGTCTGCAGCTTCACTCCTGAAGCCAGCGAGACCATGAACCCACTGGGAGGAACAAACAACTCCGGACGCGCCACCTTAAGAGATGTAACACTCACCGAGAAGGTCTGCAGCTTCACTCCTGAGCCAGCGAGACCACAAACCCACCAGAAGGAAGAAACTCTGAACACATCTGAACAAACTCCGGACACGCCGCCTTTAAGAACTGTAACACTCACCACGAGGGTCCGCGGCTTCATTCTTGAAGTCAGTGAGACCAAGAACCCACCAATTCCGGACACACTAGGATGGCAGAAAACTTGCTCCACTGGCTGCCCCTGAGCAGGCTAGCACCTGGGCCTCATTAAACTCCCTGACTACTTGTGTCAAGGCATTATCAAGTCAGGAACAGTTCTTGAGTTTATAGTATGGAAACCTGGCCCTCATTTTTCTTATTGTTTTGTCCACATAGCATTCCCCTTACCCCACTTATTTTCCAAACAGCTCTATTTTCTGAAAGTGCTCACATCGCCACCTCTGTCCAGGTGTTTTTCAGTGGGATGAGTAGGGTTACAGCATGAGCCAGCACTCAGCTGTAGCTAATCAGTGCAGAGGTGGTTCCCCAGGATCAAACTGTGTCCAAACACTTGGGATTGCAAACCGGTCAGTCTCCGTCCAGGTGGCTGAAGATATAAGCTAGAAACCAGTTTTCCAACTTGGCATGCATCAGAATCACTTGGAGGGCTTGTTAAAATACAGACTCCTGGCCAGGCACGGTGGCTCACGCCTATAATGCCAGCACTTTGGGAGGCTGAGGAGGGCAGACCACCCGATGTCAGGAGTTCAAGACTCAGCCTGACTAACGCGGAGAAACCCCGTCTCTACCAAAAATACAAAATTAGCTGGGCATGGTGGTGTGCGCCTGTAATCCGAGCTACTCAGGAGGCTGAGGCAGGCACACTTGAACCCAGGAGGCAGAGGTTGCAGTGAGCCGAGGTCGCGCCATTGCACTCCAGTCTGGGCAACAAGAGTGAAACTCCGTCTCAAAAAAAAAAAAAAAACACACACACACACAGACTCCTGGTCTCACTCCAGGTTTTTTGATTCAGTCAATCCATGGCGGGGCTTGAGTTTCTTCATTTCTACTGATTTCCCAGGTGAGGTTAATGCGCTGCCCTGGGGGCTACACTTTGAGATCGATGAGATTTGACAGTTCCAGAACTGTCAGGGCTCAAGGTCATGATTCACATCACACAAATCTGTCTGGAGAGATACAGAGATGGAGATAGATAGCTACAAAGAGAGGGAGAGGAGAATGAGCCCTATATGCGAAGATGAGATTCACAAAGACTATCCTGGAAGTTTTCAAGGGCTGCATCCAGGGGTTTCTGAATCCCAGCCCCATGCCCCTTCTTGGAGTAAATGAAATCCTCTGGATCTTTATAATAAAATTTGAGTTAAAGGTGACTTTCTGCCCCATTTAACCCAGGATCTTTTTAACAGATACACCTTCACAGAATAAGCCCCAAAGAAATGGCTTTTCTTTGAATTTCTATTTGGAGCCATAAGTCAAGGCAATGGAAATTGAATGGATGGGGAGGCTTCACGAAGCCTCTCAGACACCTGGAGCCTCAGCCAAAAGCTGCATCAAAGTGGCTAGTTTGTGAAGATGTCCTGCAAATACCAACAGTATTCCCAGCCACAACTCAGAGGAGAGTATAATGAATGGAGAGTTCGGCTCTGAGTGAGAATGTACTGGTTTGAACCTGGCTCTACTTCTTGCTAGCTGTGTAATTGTGAGCCAATTACTTAAACTCTCCAAGCTTTATTTTCCTCATCTATAAGGTAGGGATGATGATACGATCTACCTTGTAACATCTGCTATGGTTTGAATGTTTGTGTCCCCTCCAAAACTCATATGGTGAAACTTAAATCACCAATGTGATAGCATTAAGAGGTGGGGCCATTAGGAGGTGTACAGTGGAGGGGCAGAGCTTATGAATGATATTAGTGTTCTTACAAAAGAAGTGCAAAGGAGCCGTTTGCCACTTCTGCCATTTTTTCCCTTCCATCTCTTCCACTCTGTGAGGACACAGCATTCACATCCCCTCCGGTGGATGCAGCAGCAAGGTGCCATTTTGGAAGCAGACAGCAGTCTTCACCAGACACTGACCCTGAACTTGGACTTCTAGGCCTCCAGAACTGGGAGAGATAAATTTCTATTGTTTATAGATTAACCAGTCTCTGGTATTTTATTATAGCAGCAGGAATTGACTAAGACAATTTCCGGTGAAAACTAAATGAGATATGTAGGGCAGTTTAGCACAACATCTGGCACCTGGTAAGCTCTTGGTAAATGTTGATTACGGCTATTTTTGTCCCTGGTGTGTTCTAACTGTGATCTTATATCTGCAGAATCAAATTTGTGAGTCTGGACCTTGTTGCTCGTTCTCTGGATTTGGCTTTTGTGCTTAATCTCTCCAGACTGCTTTTTTTTTGGTTTGGTTTGGTTTTTTGAGATGGAGTCACCCAGGCTGGAGTGGAGTGGTGCTACCTCGACTCACTACAACCTCTGCCTCCCAGGTTCAAGCGATTATCCTGCCTCAGCCTCCCAAGTAGTTGTAATTACAGGCACCCGCCACCATGCCTAGCTAATTTTTTTTTGTATTTTTAGTAGAGATGGGGTTTCCCCATGTTGGCTGCACTGGTTTCGAACTCCTGACTTTAAGTGATCCGCCTGTCTTGGCCTCCCAAAGTGCTAGGATTATAGGCATGAGCCACTGTGCCCAGCTCAGGCTGTGTTATCTCATGTATAACTCTTTATCCCAGTTCATGCTCCAAGGGATCTAGCTGATAGTTTCACCAGGAGTTAATTCAGGACACCAAACCGCCATGGATGCTAATTCCATCTGCGGCTGAGACTCTTTAAGGGAGTGTCCTAGCCCCCACCTTCTGGTCATGATTTCCAAGGCAAAATAAGGCCTGGGAACCAAAAGGTGGAGCTTGGCAAGCTGGCATGAGTTAGCTCATGATGAAGTACAAAGATGATAGAGGAAAGGGGCATTGGAAGAGTTCCCCGAGCCTAGGCTCAGGTGTTATTGTGGCTTCTCATGCAGCATCCATGGCTTCAGGTGTGGTCATCTTGGATCAGGTAAAGAGTCTGATAGGAGGATAGACTCCACTCCTGTCAGTTTAGACGCTCACAATGCCAGATATTGTCATCACCTGCCACTCAACCATACTGAAAATCCATATCTGACTTCAGTTTCTTGTTTTCAGCTTGCTAGGCCCTGTATCCCAAGAATCTAGGACATCCACACTTTCGTATTTTAAACACCAGATCATAGGACCAACTCTTGCAGTAGGCCAATGTTGACATCCTAATAAGGGGTGGATTAGTCCGTTTTCATCCTGCTAATAAAGACATACCCAAGACTGGGTAATTTATAAAAGAAAGAGGTTTAATTGACACAGTTCCACATGGCTGGGGAGGCCTCACAATCATGGCGAAAGACAAAGGAAGAATAAAAAGGACATCTTACATGGCAGCAGGCAACAGAGCTTGGACAGGGGAACTTCTATTTATAAAACCATCAGGTCTCGTGAGACTCATTCACTACCACGAGAACAGTATAGGGGAAACCGCCCCTATGATTCAATTATCTCCACCTGGACTTGCCCTTGACATGTGGTGGTTACTACAATTCAAGGTGAGATTTGGGTGGGGTCACAGCCGAAAACCATAGCAAGGGGCAATGCAGAAATTTCTGTTAACCCAAGTTCTAAACCCTTTGGATATTTCCATCCATGACCTTCATCTCCATCACTCTCATAAACGGTAGACTTGGTAACCAATAGCTCTATGTTCTCTGGAACTCCTTGCCGTAACTGAAATGTAACCCTCCTCCAGAAGCAGTATCTCCTTGACAACCTTCCCTAATTGATGTGTAGATTATCTTCCTCCTCTGAGGCTTTCCCATTCAGCCATTTATTCCATGGTTTACATTACTATCTATATATTGATATCTACCCCATCTTTATTTCCATCCTATCTTTTCTTCTAGTCCCCAGACTTGTATTCCTAGCTGTCTTTGGAAATCCCTGAGGTTGTCCCATAGGCACTTTGAAATGAATTTCCAAACCAAAACCTCCATTAGTATCGTGTAAACTTATTTTTCTTCTTATGTTCTTTATTTCCATACATGGCCACATAGCAAAGAACTGAGCCCTGCTACTAACAACTAACATCAACTGGCCAGCCAAATGAATGTGCCTTCTTGGAAGTAGATCCTCCAGCCCCAGTCAAAACTGCAGAAAACCACACAACCAGCCAGCATCTTGATTGCAACTTCATGAGAGACTCTGAGCCAGAAGCATGCAGCTAAGCTGTTCCTCATCTCTAAGCCACAGGAACTGTCAGTGAACAATTTTTTTTTTTTTTGAGATGGAGTTTCGCTCTTGTTGCCCAGGCTGGAGTGCAATGGCATGATCTCAGCTCACTGCAACCTCCACCTCCCGGGTTCAAGTGATTCTCCTGCCTCAGCCTCCCGAGTAGCTGGGATTACAGGCATGCACTACCACACCTGGCTAATTTTAAATTTTTAGTAGAGACGGGGTTTCTCCATGTTGGTTAGGCTGATCTCAAACTCCCGACTTCAGGTGATCTGCCCACCTCGGTCTCCCAAAGTACTGGGATTACAGGCGTGAGCCACCGCGTCTGGCCAGCTAACAAATTTTTATTGTCATTTTAAGCCATTAACTTTTGAGGTAGTTTGCTATGCAGCAGGACACTGTGATAGTGGTGAAGATGAGATGTAATATCCCTGCCCTCATGAGGCTTATAGATAACCTATGCTCTAGTCATTCCCTCATTCACCTTATCACAGTCTACCACTTCTCATCAAAAAATTGCCCAAAAAAAAATCAATGGGGAGGGGATTATTCAATACTTCAGCCTCACAGCTCCTTGACCTCCTCAATTCCTATGATATGGGTCTTTTCTGTTTTAGCAGCTCATTCCTGTGATCATGCTATGGTCTTGTCATGACTCATAACTGGGCCATCTATAAAATTTTCAACTCAAATATATGACTTTTTTACCACAGTGACTAGTTTTCCCACTTGGTTATTTCCCTACTCTAATGTCCTTAAGAGACTCAAGCCTAAAAAGCCTTTTTTTACCCCAGTCTACTAACCCCTTCCTGATCTTGTTTCTTTCTTTACTCAAGCCAGATCCCATAGTTCATCACATTAACCACCTTTCTGCCAATACTCTCACTTACCCTTCCATTGTGTCCCCAGACTTGGATATTTTCCCATCGATATAGCTGGAGCACACCTATCAGTGCCCCACTTATATTACTCAGCATTTGCCTCAATCCTCCAAAGACTGCTAAATACCTGTAACTCTCTTGCTGATATCTTTTAGCTGGCCGTGGGTGCAGGCTTAGCCAGAGCATGCAGGACAAGTCAGAAGTATTAAGGAGTTAACGCCCCCCTGGAAGCAGCCCTCAGCCAACAATGGATGAGACGTTATGGAAAATACCATGTTCTGCAACCGCAGTTGATTCTTACCATTGATCAGAAATTCTTCTACTTGTGATGGTCCTCTGCTTCTCATTTTCCAGCCAAGGATTGCCCTCCCTCACAGGCCAGTGGGAACTCTTTTAAATTCATTTTCCTATGCTTTTCCCCTGCCTAGAAAAAAATGAAAATTAAAAAAAAAAAGAAACAGAACAGCCTTTCTTGCCTCCTTTTTCTTACCTCTTTTTCTCATCCATTTCAAGGAAAATTTGTCCCTTCTCCTACCTATCTTTCACCTGGATTCTGGATCCCATTTCCTCCCCCTGTACCACTAGAGGTCTCAAATCACCCTTGAACTGACACATGCAATGGAAATTTACCAATTGTCGTAGGAACTTACCTCCTTGCAGCATTTGGTGTAGTTAATGACTCTCTTCTGAAACTATTTCCTCCTTGGTTTTTATGACATTCTTCTCTTATAATTGTCCCTCTACAGCTCTGAAAACCCCCATTCAGTGTTTCCACTAATCAGACAACTCTAAACATTTCTCTTCAAAGCCCCACTTCTATCCCCATTGCTACTACACTAGTCCAGAATGCCACCATCTCAAACTGAGTTTACTGAGTGATTCTTCTACCTGCCTTCTCTAGCCCACTTTGCCCTCCTGCCCAAATTGATTCTCTGTCAGGTCAATGCCCAGTTTAAAATCTATCAGTGAATTCTTATTCGTTGGGCCTGATGAATGACAAGGTTGGTAGCAGAGATAGGAGGTACTAAAACCGGTCCCTTCCCTCATTCAGCTCTGCATAGAAGATGTGAGATAAATTTCCACTGGGGAGTTGCTTCCTTGGAGAAATCTACCACAGTTTTGGTAGATTGAATACCACAACATTTTAAATAATCCTATCTGACTTTCTAATGCAGCAGCAACAGAATTACCCTTTTGTCCTGCTATCTTACTCCCCTCTAAGCCCTAAGCCCTGCATATCAGCTGTACCTTTCTGACACTACTACCCCAAGATTGATATTTAACATTACGCTGTTTGTGTCTTTTAAGCCTGCAAGCAGGAATCACGTGCTACACACAAACATAGGTGCAAAAATAATAATGAAAGTTTATCTTTTTCCTTTGATTTTGGCCACGAGGGATCTCAGAATTAAATTTGTTTTTCAACTTAATAACTGTCTAAAGTCCCTATCTGTAGTATCTATAAAATTTTGTTCTTATTTTCTATTTATGTCTTGTTCATAATGTATTTTCTGGATTTGCCCCCTGATGTATTAGTTCTCTAGTGCTGCAAACCAATTTACCACAAGCTTAGAAGCTTAAAACAGCATACCTTTATTATCTTTGTTTCTATGGGTAAGGATTCTGGGTACAACCTAACTGGTTTTGCTAAAGTTCTCACAAGGCTGCAGTGAGACCCTGAGCCAAACCAGTTAGATGTCATCCATACAGCATTCCTTTCTGGAGCTCAAGGTCAAGTCGGCGTTGACAGAATTTGGTTCTATGTAGTTGCAGGACTGAGATCTCCTCTTCCTTGCTGGCTGTCAACCAGAGGCTGCTCTCAGCTTTGTGGAGATCTGCATGGTTCCTTGTCACATGCTCCCTCACACATGACAGCTTACCTCTTCAAAGCCAGAAGGAGAGCCTATCTAGTCTGCAAAGACAGGCACTTTTTTAATATAACATGATTATCCTATCACTATCCTATCACTTTTGCCATACAGTGTGAACTAATCAAAAGAGTAAGTATACCATTATATCCACAGATCCTGCTCGTACTCAAAGGGAGGGAATTAAACAGGGCATGTAAATGAAGGGGCAGGAATCTTAAAGGCCATCTTAGAATTCTGCCAACTGCACATAATATTAAGTTTTTATTGTGTAAAATTTTTGCATAATTTTATTTTCTGAAATCTGTCTCAAATATCTTGGGAAATAAATTACATAGAAATTAAAAAAATATAATGCATTGTATGGTAGACTTATTCTAAAAATAGCCTACCCTAATTATTCTCTTCCCTATATCCATACCTCATGCAGTGTGACTTTGAAGCTCATCACAGAATTCTGAGATGGTTTTATGTCTTGCTTTGGCCAATAGGATGCATCTGAGGTGACAATGTGAGAGTCCCAAGCCTAAGACTGACAAGGGTTTGCATGTTTCTGCATTCTTTATCTTGAAACCATACCACAGCTATGGCAACAAGCCCAGTTTTGCCTGCTGCAGAGTGACATACTGTATGGAGCAAAGACAAGGTCACATCTTGGCAAATCCTAGACCAGCCAGCCCCTAGCTGACCTACCAGCTGACCACAGACCCATGAGTGAACCTAGCCAAGACCAGCAAATCCTGTTCCCAATCAGCAGAATCTCCCTGTCATCCCATAAACTCGTAAGAAGTAATAAATGTTAACCGTTTTAGGCTACAAAAATTGGGGTTTGTTACATGGCAAAAGCTAACTAACGTATGTGGGAAAATGCAATGAAGAACTTTATGTAGTGGAAGTAAAGCATCCTTAAAAGGTATAATTAATTCACACCCTCAAATTTCCGTGTTTCATATCCTAAATCACTACTGATGATTGTAGAATGTTTTCAATCTGTGTATCTGAGTAATCTTCATTTGAAAGACTGATGTGTGACCTGAAGTCCTTTCTACAATGAATAGAGCAATAAAGAGATAGAGAAATCAAATAGCAAAATAAAGAAATTTGCTGTGCTGTTCTAGACACAGCTGCCCTAATAGAGAAATGTGCAGTTTCTACTTCCCTTGCAGTTTTTCAGTACAGAATTACTTTAAAATAAATCCCAATGAAAGCAGTAATCAATTATGTCAAGAAGAAAACAAAGTTTGATCTGAAAATACTAACAGAATCTAACATTTTAGAAATAAATTACCATGTCATGTCCTGTGGCAACATTGTACCAAATTGCTTAAAGATAAATTGTATAATCAACTCCTGAGTCTCTGCATGTGGCTTATCCTTTTTTGTAGATTATCAAAGGCAAACATTTAATTTCAGGTTTTTATCGCTCTTTTTCTCCACCTTTTTTTCCTTTTATATTTTTCTGCTACCTTTCTTTCTACTATCAGTCACAGTATGCTAAAAGAACAGAAATTTAGTGAACACAATGGTAATTCACTTACTGTGTATCATAGAAGAATAAGGTGTTTGATATAAGTAAATTTCAAAGTTAGCCTAAAAGTTATCCAAACACCTTTGCTAAAAAAACAAAAACAAAAACAAACAAACAAAAAAAGAAACCTATGACAATTCTGGTATAAATATTTCTAAATGCATTTTATATTTATATTTTCCTTTCTTATTAAAGAGTGTTCTTCTTTCCATAAATAAATCTTTGTTGTACAGCATGCTTTAACAGATTTAAAAGGATGAAAGGTGAATCAAAACAGTATTCCAACCTCAAGTGGCTTACAATTGAAGGAGGTAGGATGGATAATTAGACAGGTACACAGATGATTCTAGTGGTAAGAATCACAAGAATGGTAAAGACAAAGTGATAAATAAAATAAAATACTGAGTTTCTCTAGTGACAGTAGAGAAGGTTTTGTTAGGCTGGATCTTGAGGGCAAACAGGCTGGAACTAGGGTGAAACAAGTGAGGCACTTGCCCCACTGCAAAATTTAAGGGAATACCAAAAAACTCAGTAATCAAGATATGCCATATTTTGGTGCATTATTTTAAAAATAAAAAGTAATACAAAAATATTCATAATAAACAAAATGTCAAAATTTTAAATAAAGACAATCGATAACAGTATCATGCAGTCATATTACAGCCTGAGGCAAAAGGACAAACCAGTAAAAGGTTATTTGCGTTGGTGACTAGAAGACAGCCTAATAACTAGAAAGTTATATCATTTTTAAAATGATATTACACTCTGAGAAAATAATGGTCCACTCCAAGAGATTATAATTTTTGTCATTGCTTGCCTCTTTCTACATCTTTGTGTGCCACACCCTGAGTAGAATATTGAGGAGGTAGATTACATGTCTATGACGACTTGCTGATAGGAGCAGATATTGGCCTCATGCACTTTCTCTCCTAACCAATTTGGATTTAGATGAAATCTGAAACCTGATCTCAACCATAAACTTGTAAATCTAAATATTGGGTCAGAATTATACTGCTCTAACAATTACATTAATGAATTTTTTTTTCTATACTTTTCTGCTAGAGACAGCTCTCTCTAGACAGCCTAAAGTATGCATCTGCCTTGGGGTAAATTAGGATTGTTAAACAGGAATGCAAAGAGAAAGAAAACTACAATTTGGCTTCTGACTTGGACAGTAAGATTCTCAAATATGCAGCAGGACTTAAAAAAGAAAAGGCATTTCTAAATTCCCTTATCTCCCTCCTTTAATTTGTCCAGAAAATAACTGACTAAATAGAGTGTTTTCCATAGTAAAGATAAGTACCCTGTCTACCTCTGGCCAAGGATGTGAGGCTTGATACCCTAGTAAGAAGGGTATGATACATAGAAAGTGAAATGCCCAATGTTTGCTGCTTCTGACACAAAGAGATTTAGGGAGGAAACCAAAAAGGAAACAAATAAGCTCCTCTCTGAAAATGGCAAGTTTCAGATTTGGGGGGAAATGGAAAGACCAGAGGGGTATTTTCCAAATTCAATTCTAAGGCACAGGAGGACATTGCCTCAAAGGTTTTGCTGGCTCTAACTTCAGGGACGGTCCCATTAAAATCAAATAAGAACATGGGTAGGCAGAGTGAGAGCCAGGGTTCAGCTTTTCTGAGTCCAAATAAGGTGTGGAGAGAACGTAAAAGTACCCCCAGTCCAAGGGGAGACAGAAAAGGTAACTGAGATGAAGGCCAAAGAGATTTCTGGAACCCACCATGGCAAGGAACATGGTCACCACATCTCAGGGACCATGTGGTAGACTGCTAAAGCCATAACCAGTACAGGATGTGGTAGAGACTTAGTGTGCCAGTGTGAACCGTGGTAAGGCAAGTAAACAGGTAGGCATGTAGGGTACACAGGCTATACAACATATGGAAGACTTTCTTTCTTTCTTTTTTTTTTTTTGAGACAGAGTTTTGCTCTTGTCGTCCAGGCTGGAGAGCAGTGGTGCCATCTCGGCTCATTGCAACCTCTGCTTCCTGGGTTCAAGCGATTCTCCTGCCTCAGCCTCCTGAGTAGCTGGGATTACAGGCACACGCCACCACACCCAGCTAATTTTTGTATTTTTAGTAGAGATGGGGTTTCACCATGTTGGCCAAGCTGGTCTCAAACTCCTGACCTCAGGTGATCCACCCACCTCGGCCTCCCAAAGTGCTGGCATTACAGGCGTGAGCCACCGCACCCAGCCACATATGGAAGACTTCCTAGGTCCTGACCAAGCCAGAAAAGATAGGACTCTCAGTACACAAGCTGTCACCTTCAGCACCTTCTATAAATCAGTCTATTCTCTTGGCTTACATGGTAAGAGGTGACTATGTAGACAGAAGACAATTCTGTAAAGACTAGGAAAGCCAGAAAACACCAGGGAGCAGACACTCTCAATGCTCTCCCCAGATCCCCTTGGATCACTTTTATAAGTTCTGTGTGTCCATTTATGTTTGTTTTGGCCTCCAATGCCCACACCTGAGACTATTCTTTGGAGATGGGCCTTCAGGCTATTGGAGCAGCTTTACTTACCTGCCTTAGAGCTAGAAGTGTCACCGGAGGGCTCTTAGGCAATGATTGATGGGAGAGTGAGTGAGCTGTGTGGAAGGAGCAGGAAAGCCCAGTCTTTTCATTTCAAGTTCTCAAGCTGGGACTACCTTGGGAAATAACAGGATTATAGCACTCTCCTTCAGGGTCAGGTTGAAGCTACCATTCACCTGACTTTCCTGACATTGCACCATTGCTTGGCTGGCTCCCTGTCCATGTCCAGCTTCTTCTATTCTCTCTCTCTCTTTTTTTTTTTTTTTTTTTTTGAGATGGAGTCTCACTCTGTTGCCCAGGCTGGAATGCAGTGGCGAGATCTCGGCCCACTGCAACTTCTGCCTCCCAGGTTCAAGAAATTCTCCTGCCTCAGCCTCCCAAGTAGCTGGGACTACAGGCGCCCACCACCACACCCAGCTAATTTTTGTATTTTTAGTAGAGATGGAGTTTCATCATGTTGGCCAGGCTGGTCTGGAACTCCTGGCCTCACGTGATCTGCCTGCCTCGGCCTCCCAAAGTGCTGGGATTACAGGCGTGAGCCACCGTGCCCAGCTGCTTCTTCTATTCTCTTGGATCCTTCTATTTGTTACTGTTGCTCTTGTTCTATTTGAGCTTCTGGAGATGAATGCCCAATTTATTTATTTTTATTCTTTTCAATGTAATAACATTTAAGTCTGAAATTTCCTCTGAGTGCAGTTATGATGTAATGCTGTGAGTTTTAATATACTATTCATACAGTCTTATGTTTCTACATATTCTATAATTACCATCTTGATTTCCTCTTTGACCTAAGAGGTAAATTGGAAGACTATTTTATAATGTTCAAGTGTTGAAGTTTCTATTTGGTTAAGTATCAATAGATATGAAAACACATATCCCCATAAAAGCCTGTATCTGAATGTAGCAGCATTATTTATAATAGCCAAAAAGTGGAAACAACCCAAATGTCCATCACTGATTAATAGATAAAAACGAAATGTGGCATATCGATAGAATGAAATATTATTTGGCAATAAAGGAATGAAGTGTTGATACATGCTACAACATAAATGGACCTTGAAAACATTTTCCTAAGTGAAAGATGCCTGTTACAAATGACCACATATTCTATGGTTCCATTTATATAAAATGTCAAGAATAGGCAATTCCATAAATACAAAAAATAGTTTAGTGGTTGTCAGGGCTGGGGGAAGAAGTGAATGTGGGGGTGGCCGCTAATGAGTATGGGGCTTTTTCTTGGGATGTTGAAAATTATAAAATTAGACAGTAGGGATGGTTATACAACTTTGTGAATATACTAAAAATCACTGAATTGTAAACTTAATTTTATGTGACATAAATTATATTTCAAGAATCCTGTTATGTAAAAACAAAAAAAAATACTGTTGTAGCACAAATACTTTAAAAATTAGTTGCTCCTATATTCATGTAATCTAAAGAAAGAAGTAGCCAGAAAAAAATGTGTAGCTGGAGAGATAGCATTTTTTGACATTTTTTGGACAGAGTTTTAAAAAATATAACATACATACATAAAAGTGCAGAAATGATGTGAACAACTTGTTGAATTTTCACATGATGAACGCACTAGTGTAACAACCAACTAGGTTAAGATACAGGACTTTTCTGTAACCTGTGGCCTAGAAGTCCTCTAGTACTCTCTGCCAGGACCTGGTTCAGAGTATTTCTTTTTGTTTTGTTTTGTTTTTGAGACGGAGTCTCGCTCTGTCACCCAGGCTGGAGTGCGGTGGCACAATCTCGGCTCACTGCAACCTCCACCTCCCCGGTTCACACCATTCTCCTGCCTCAGCCTCCCGAGTAGCTGGGACTACAGGCGCCTGCCACCATGCCCAGCTAATTTTTTGTATTTTTTAGTAGAGACAGGGTTTCACCGTGTTAGCCAGGATGGTCTCGATCTCCTGACCTCGTGATCCGCCCACCTCGGCCTCCCAAAGTGCTGGAATTACAGGCGTGAGCCACCGCGCCCAGCCCAGAGTATTTCTTTAAAGAATCCTCACCTCAAGGTCTGCTTCTAAGAAATCCAACATAAGACAGAATGGATTCCAGGATCCCTTTACTCTTCTCTCCCCTCAAACCTCCAAATGCCATATTTAAGAGAGGAGAAGAAGGAAATCCAAGAGGCTAAGCTTTACCCTAAAAGATTATAATCAGAAGTTGTCATGTGAATGTACTCAGTGACTAAACTCAAAGGATATGCCTAGAACTGAAAAATATTGAAATAGCAACCAGCAAGCGGACACTGTCACAGCTACTCTAGGTGTTGGGGGACCATGAGAAAAGCTACTGCCAGTTCCCTGCATATCTGATGCCATCCGAGTTCATCAGGTAACCCCTCCAGAGAGACACTCTATATACAGCATGGAGCTCAGTGACTGGCACATAGTCATGCCCACTGAAGTGCAGTTATTTGCCACTGCCTAGTGCTGTGACCCCAGATAAGTAATTTAACCTCCACTGGCCTTTAAGTCTCCAACTATATAAATAAAGGAGGGAAATGCTGAATGAGTTGGGTTTTCACATCAATGACAATCTAATTGTAACTGGTTCAAAGAACTTCCACTTTCACATCAGATGGGGCAAATGGTTATTCTTATTTATAACAGTACTATGTAGGTTCTGGCCCTTGAAGGACTGTGATAAAGTCCCCTGTGACAGGCTTCCATAAAGCAGAGAAAGGGGTCAAGTTCCACTGTGGCCATATGCTATCTAAGACTGTCAGGGTAACCTTTGAGAGGCAAATCAGTCCCTTGCTGGAAGAATATGCCCAGACGTCCCTTTAACAATAAGTGAAACTCTCTATTCTTTGAAAAATACATGAATGTGTTCAGCTTAAACCAACAGTCGGAGAGGGCTGCTTTAAAAAATCTGATAATCTAAGATGCTGCAGTGAAGGGGGTTAGGTAAAAAGAGACTAAAGCTAATGAATATCATGCTAGTGAGCTTGTTCCCACAGTTTACTATTCAGCCTTGACACTGTCAAAATTTACGGGATGATAAAACCCACCTCAACAGAAGAATGAATTCAAAGTTCCTTTGCCTAATACTAAAGATCATTCATGATCTGGTTCTTCATTCTCCTCCAAAGGCACTTTCCACCAATTCTGTTGGCTGTTAGGTAATTGAATATTGCTCTGCTACTCCATCAAGAGAGCTCCCATGTTTTTGCACCTGCTATTCTCTAGGGTGAACTTTTAATCTACTTCTTATCTAAGAATTCCTATATTTTTTAAGAGTTAGACTCACTTAATAGTCAAGTAGATTGGATCTTGGGTTTTTTAAAATGTAGCTAAAAAGACAGTTTGTGTGATAAGTGGGGAATTTGAATATGGCCTGGATATTAGATGAAGGAAAGAATTGCTAATAGTTTTATGGTTATGTAGGAGAATGTTCTTACTTTTTAGTAAATGCATATAAATTGTTTAAGATAGAATGGTTGATGTCTATAACTTACTTCTAAATGGGTCATAAGAGAAGATAAAGCAAATATAGAAAAATATAAACAATTTTTGAATCTAGTGATAAGTATTGAGGTGTTCACTGAATTGGTTGGTTTTTTTTTTCAACTTTCCCTTATGCTTGAAAATTTTCATAATAAAAAGTTGGGAGGTGAAGGGAATCAAAATAAGTTCCTGGTGTTATCCTAAACCAAATATAAGTAATATGTGAATTTTCAAAAAGTTACCTCAAATGTCATCTCCTCAGTGAAGACTGTCCTGACCTCTGAATTTGGGGGCCCACATCTTACCCAAGCACTAGTACTTGTCGCAGTGTAGGGCATTCTCATTGACATATGCAGCAGAATAATTTGTCAACTTATTTTTTGTGTTTGGTTCTCACTATTTTTTTCCTCTCTGACTCCCCAGGAACAAGCAGGACTCAGGAGAGTTTCATCCAAAGTGTCAAACTTTGGGAAGGTGCCTTGTTGAACTGTAAAGTCCTATTACAAGTGTATTTAGTCAAGTTACGGGTACAGAAAATTACTGTATTAGAGTTTGGAATACCCCAATACTGAAAACTCGAGTAATCATATATAGACGCTTCATGAAAAGAGTGGTGAGCAAGACGAGTCTTGAGATGTGACATACAATTTGGATTAGGAGAAGGTATTCCTGAGAGTATAAATGGTTTGAATAAATATGGGGGAAACAGAATAGCCAAAGTCTGTTTGTATCAAAATGAATAGAATTCATTGATTCATTCAGCAACTGTATTCCTACCCACCGTGAATAAAGTAATGTGCTAGGGACTGAAGATATAATTGTAAGCAAAATAAACAATGCCTGATGTCGTTGATTGGGGTATGAAAAACCTCAGGGCTATGGGCCAAATATAGCTCACTACATTTTTTTGTCAAGTTTTATTGAAACACAGCCACACTCACTTGTTTACATTTTGTCTGTGACTACTTTTGCACTACAACAGCAGGGTTGAGTAGCTGCAACAGAGTCTAAAATATTTACTATTTGGTCTTTTGCAGAAAAAAATTGCTGACTCTTACCCTAGAGCACACAGCTTTATAGGGAGACCGATATTAGTTAAAAAACTATAAATAAATTAAAAATGCAGCATTGATAAGGGCCATGAATGTGAGCTATGTGGTACCATGGAAGCACACGTAATAAAGGAATTTAACCTAATAGGAGCAATAACAAAACATTGATTACATAGTTTAAAATTGAGGTCAAAGCTAAAGGATGAGTAGGAGCTGACCAGATAAAGCAGAAAAATAAGAACTCATCTCAGAGAGACAGAATATTACATGTAGAGGCTCTATAGGAATAAAAAAGCTTTACTGTGGCTATATTTCGAAGGGTGAGGGAAACATGGTACAAGATGAGAATGGAGAGGAAGGCAAAGGCCAGACCATGGAGGATTTAACAAGCCAGGTTGGGAGATTGTCTTTAAGCTTAGAGTAAATAATCCTTTTATGTGTTTTAAGCAGACGAGTGATGGGATCTGTTTTACTCTGAAACATCACTCAAAGTTCATATGGAGAAGAACTAGGAATAGTGTAAGAGTGTATATATGTAGACCAGTTAGGCAACTTTGGTAGCTCTCTATGTGTTAAGTCAGCCAATCTGAAACTATATTTCCCATGTGATTCTTGGTACTGTTGGCCACAAGAGACATTGTGCATGAGAAGACAAAAGTGGAGCAGCAGCCTTATGTTTTAAGCTCTGAGGGTCAGCAGCAGTGTGGCAGCTCATACTCATTGCTGCTAATCTGCCAGCTCACCTTACTGGCATGCGGCAGTGCCAGGACCCACAGTTCCTCCAGCTCCCACGAGATCTCCTCCCTTTGGGTCTGAGTCCTGGGCCAAGTGTACATGCAGCTTCAACAGAGAAGAGTACTGGCCTCTCCTGTAGGCCCCCTACAGCATTGTGGATGGAGAAAGTAAAACATAGAGAGACGTAAGTTCTATTTTGTCCTCATAGGATCCATTTGTTCTTAGTTTATCCTCACTTTCCTCCACATCTAGCTTCTCTTTCCAACTGCCAGCCTGAATGACCTAAGCCTTGGGACCAGCACCAACAATTGCATATGGTCTAACCCCCTATAATAAATCTATTGTTGTTGTTGTTGTTGTTGAGACGGAGACTCATTCTGTCGCCAGGCTGGCGTGCAGTGGCATGATATTGGCTCACTGCAACCTCCACCTCCCCGGTTCAAGCCATTATCCTGCCTCAGCCTCCCAAGTAGCTGGGACTACAGGCACCTGCCACCACACCCAGCTAAATTTTTGTATTTTTAGTAGAGAAGGGGTTTTACCATGTTAGCCAGGATGATCTTGATCTCCTGACCTCATGATCCGCCTGCCTCAGCCTCCCAAAGTGCTGGGATTACAGGTATGAGCCACTATGCCTGGTTTAAATCTTTTTTTGTATATCACTGTGTTTCTGCTTCTATGGTAGAACTCTAATACAGGGACTGTTGCAGTAGCTTAGATAAGAGATGATGCTATCTTGAATAGGGTGATGATGGCAGATGCGGTATATTTTAATTGGCTCCTACCTCCATTTTCCTTCCACGAGAGAAGACTGTACAGCTCTGCCTCGACGCACTCGGGCATGGCTTTGTGACTTGCATTGGCTGGTAAAATGGTGGAGGGAGGATAGTGGTATTTCACAAGAACATTTCTGAACAGAAGATCCAAGATCCAACAAAGGGCTAATTGTGTTCTTTGTTGTCTCTGCCACACCACCAGCAATGTTCTGGAGAGAGGCTGCTCCATCAGCCTGGGTCACAGAGTAAAAACAGGCAGCAGAGCACAGCTGACGTACAAACTGAAATGCAGTGTGAGCAATCGTCATTGTGGAAATGTAGTGTGGCTTTTGTCAATTAAGCCATGGATATGGGGAAGTGAGCAAATTCAAGAGTTACCTCTACAACTAGAAGAACTTGATGGATTGGATGTGAGGTAGAGTGAGGTGTCAAAGATGACTTCCATAACTGGATAGGTGCTGGAGCAATGCACTGTGATCACGGATATTGCAGAGGATAGAAGAGTATGGTAATCAACAATGTTGAATTCAACTAAAAGCCATAGAATTGTGGAAGCAAATGTGATAGGAGAACAGAATAAGCATTTTCATGAGCCATACTGAGGAGAGCTGAGAGCCTGGAAACTCCCCATAACCAGTACAATGGCAGTGGACCAGCAGCAGGAAATGGGAAAAGGGTAAGATAGGCAGGCAAAGAATAATCCTGGGTAGGTATGTGTAAGGCAGCTGGGCTGGTCCAAGCAGCCATTACGATGATAACACAGGGCATCTCTCCTCTGGCCAGTTAAGCCTGGCAATAACCATCATGAGTTAAGCTAAAACTGTCCCAGGCTGCATCTAGGGACCACAGTCAGCAAATGAGAAGGCTTCAGCTGTGGGGCTGAGGTTCAGAGACAATGTGCAAGTCCCTGAGAAGTCTGGTAAAATCAGGGTCCCCCTGTCTTTGAGGTTTGAGTGGCAAAGCAAGTTACCAAAACAGGGATTCAGGCAATGAGGAACAAGATAGGACAGTCATTGAAACTTGCAAAAAGGTTGTGCATTTAGTCACAGAACACAAATTAAAGAAAAGAGAGACCAAAGCCAGGGAAATAGTCCAGACATGGTGTTGAGTAGTGGCAAAAATGAGGGAATAAGAGCTATTATGAAAGAATTAACAGAATGAATAGATAATCCAATACAAGTGGTAAGGAAGAGAAAGGGTCAAGGATGGCAAATGTTCTGAATTCTGTAGGCAACTGCATTGTGCTGTCTTGATACTTTCTTGACTTGGTAAAACTGGAACTATATTTCCCAGCATTCTCTTTGTGTGAAGTGTAAAAGGCAGAAGCAAAACAGCAAGTATGCTTTTTACCCCCGAAGGTGAGTGTGGGGTGCTGGACACTGGCAGTTCATGCGCCTTGCCATTGATCTGCATGGGGCAGCACCTGACTCACAGCTCCTGCAGCTCCCCCCAGTGTCATCCTTCAGCATCTCTGAGTACTGGCCCAGTGCAGTGTAGTTCCATGTAAAAGGGCACCAGGGTCCCCTGCAGGTCACCCACAGCAACACCAAGGTTGGACTTGGTAAGAGATAGATATGGGTTCCAGTTCACCCTCGCACATTTCAGATTGTCCTTTCTTTTGTCCACATCCATCTTTCTTTCCTGATAGCTGATCAGGTTGACCTACTAAGAGTTCAGGCCCTTGGCCGGGCGCAGTGGCTCACGCCTGTAATTCCAGCAATTTGGGAGGCCAAGAAGGGCGGATCACAAGGTCAGGAGATCGAGACCATCCTGGCTAACATGGTGAAACCCCGTATCTACTAAAAATACAAGAAATTAGCCGGGCGTGTGGCAGGCACCTGTAGTCCCAACTACTCAGGAGGCTGAGGCAGGAGAATGGTGTGAACCCGGGAGGCGGAGCTTGCAGTGAGCTGAGATCGCACCACTGCACTCTAGCCTGGGCAATAGAGCAAGACTCCATCTCAAAAAAAAAAAAAAAAAAGAGTTCAGGCCCAGCTTCAGAGTTAGAGCATCAGCTTCTCTAGACCACCAGCTCCCACAACTACGTAAGGGTAACCACCTTACTAAGTCACACACAGTGGTTCTGTTTTTCCCATTGATCCTGACAGAACATGCATCTTAAAGCCTCTTAGGTGCTGATAGTACAAAGCCTTAATGTGTGGGTTTACTCTCTCTTTTTAAAGAATGTTCTTCATTACAAAAGAAAGAGGTGTGTCTAAGTGAATTGACATTTTGGAAAGTCACAGGTATTATGGTTGGGAAATATATGCCCATTTACTATTTATCTATTAAGGCAATCCTTATTTAATGACATATATATACATATGTTATTTGCTTAACTTTTCTCCTGTGAGTCACACAGAAGACCTTAACCAAGGCCTCACAGTGAGTCTAACCAAAAGTACAGAAAATGCAATCAACTCCCTTTTCCCAGTTGAGTTTGTCTCTCAATGCAAACATGATCCTCAAGATTTCCCTTTGCAACCCCACAAGCACTCTGAGTTCCCTACCCTCAATTAGAAACAGAAGTAGGACGGCCAGGTTAAACGCTGGCTTCTACTTCTCCTTCAGGAAATTCCTATTTCCTTTATCTTCCTGTGATGCCCAGTGCCCCCTGGTTGTTCCAGTGCCCTACCATCAACACCAGAGTTTCATACAGTTTACATTTCTCCCAAATGGCTAAAGGTGTAACATGGATAGTTAGCACGCCCAACATTCACCAACTTGGTGTATAATACCATCTTACCACTCTTATATTGGCACCTTGAAGCCTCTATTTGTCAAATCAGATGAATCCAATTATTTCCAGTTATTTCCTGATAGGTGCAGAGAAATTCACTTACATTCCAGAGACAGTCCTGCGGTTTTTCATTGCTTGTTAATGGGGCAGAAACGCAAATACCTTACCAAGATATCTAATAAAATAATTTGGGCCAAGGTGTTAAGAACAGAAATAGTCCAGGCAGGTTCAGTGAGGTGATATCCTGGGACTATGGCCTAGGGCAAGCAGTGAAGGGGAGAGAGAGGAGTTCATCCAGTCATGAATATATTGGGCTTAATTCCAAGAATATACACAGAACTCCTGCAACTCAACGACATGAAGAGAAACAATCCAATTAGAAAATGGGCAAATAACTTGAACAGACGTTTCTCCAAAGAAGATACACAAATGGCCAATAAGCACAAAAGATACTTAATATAATTAGTTATCAGGGAAATGCAAATAAAAATGACAGCAACACACCACTTCACACTTATTAGGATGGCAGTAAACAAACAAACAAACAAGAAAATAACAAGTGTTGGCAACCATGCGAAGAAATTAGACCATCAGACATTACTGGTGGGAATGTAAAACAGTAAAGCCACTATGGAAAACAGTTTAGCAGTTCCTCAAAAGATAAACAGAATTACTATAAGATCCAGCAATTCCACTTCTAAGTATATATACAAAAGAGTTGAAAACAGGAACTCGATCAGACATTTGTATGACAAGGTTCATTGCAGTATTGTTCACAAAGGCAAAAAGGTGAAAACAACCCAAGGGTCCACTGACAGACGAATGGATAAACAAAAAATGGGATATATTCCATATCTATACAATAGGAATTATTAATCCATAAAAAGGAATGAAATTATGACACATGCTACAACATAAATGGAACTTTAAAACATTATGCTAAGTGAAAAGGGCCAGACACAAAAGAGCAACTATTGTGTGACTCACTTGTATGAGAAATCTAGAATAGGCAAATTCACAGAGATAGAAAGTGGATTAGAGGTTGCCAGGAGCTGGAGTGGAGTGAGAGGAAAATTGAAATTTATTGGGTACAGAGTTTCTGTTTAGGTTTTCAAATTTTTTCTTTTTCTTTTTTTTCAAAATAGATAGTGGTGATGGTTGCACAACATTGTGAATGTAATTAATGCCACATAATGTAAAATTGGTTAAAATGGCAGGTTTTATGTCTTCTACCCCAAAATATTTAAATCCATGAAGCCAACAACTTCATTTACTATCTTCTCAAAATTTCCATTGTCAGACAAATGTCACTGAAATTAATAGGAAATGTGCAGTTCCTGTTGATGTGCATAAGGAATGGATTATTAATTTATGTTAGAGGCCAAATAAAAATGTTATCTAATATAAATATTACCACCATATGGCATTAATTCACAAGACAATTTGCAGACCACTTTCGATTCAGAATCAGGCTTTACAGACAACCCATCTAGGAGAAAATGTGTTATGAAACATAGATGTTCTGATTCTAAAAAGATGGATTTCTATTTCCCTTCTGATTTAATTATAATTCTCTTTTAGACAATCTTATATGTGGATTTATGAGAGCTGAGATTAGTTTTCAAAAAGAAAATAAACATAGAAGAAAATGTGACCTTTGAGTAAAAATTCAATTTAATTTATTATTGTTCATAATTATCATTTTAGCAGAAAAATCTGCAAGTTCTGGCTCTCTCATGTTTTTATATTATTAACCAGGTCATCATAATATAGATTATTTAGATACTGCCAATAGATTCCAGTAAAATTTTGAAACATGGGAATACAGGTAACATTTTTTTGAATCATTGGTCTTTTTTGATGATAAATATATACTTGATCATGCAAAAAATGTATTTAGCAGCCCATTAGAAATTCAGATACAGAAATTCTTTTCATTTGATCATGTAGAAATGGACTAATACAGATAATATGAACAGAGAAAGATAAAAGACATCATGTTGGATATTTAATAATCCACTACTCAGATAAAGTTTTCTAATAGCCATTAAAATGAAAATCAAAGAATATATAAATTTTAATTTAGCATAGCATTGTATCACATCATAGCTTACGAGAGGTTTCCAAGGAATCTAGAAACAGATAGATTACTGGTCACTTATTAAGAATTTGGAAATGTCAAAGATACAGAAAACTTTATTGCCTCAAAAAGATTAAAAAAAAACAAAGAAGTTAAATTCCCTGTCATAAAAACCTGAGGAAGAACTGTTATAAACTTAGGCACTTCTGAATAAAACTGCAGTTAAGAAAGCCAATTATTTTCATAGGGAGAATAAATTTTCCTATGATAATTCAAATAAAACTGGTAAATGAATAAATACCTTAATAAAAGGGTAAGAGAAGGCTCAACATAACAGCAATTTATCCAAAACAAGGGGACATAATGAAAAAAAGTTAAGGAATATCTTTAAGGCATATTATAAGAGAACACAAATCTAAAAACCTGGTAAATGTGGTTTAGCTTTAGAAAGTTTGGAAGAAGGAATTTTTTTTCTTCTTAAATGCAAATTTGTTTAAAGATGAACAATGACATCAGTAAGATGGTTGAATAGGAGTTCCCAACATAATTCCCTGGCAGAAGCATCAATTTGAACAACTACCCACAGTAAAATGCTTTCACAAGAGCTAAGGAATCCAAGCAAGAGAATATACCACTTGCGTGGAGCACAGAAATAAAAAAAAAAGGATGCACTGAAGAGGGAAGGAAAGGACAGTTTTACATTGAGCAAACATGCTACCCGTCTCCTAAGGCTGAACAGCACTGTGTGGAGAAAGCTACTTTCTCTCTCCTTTGCATGGCAAATGGAGAGTGAAATGAGCACCAGACTTTGCTGCAAACCCCAGCACCAGACCCTCTTCAGTGAACCTTGGCAATAGGCCAGCTCCTGCAGTCTCAGGCTTCGGCCTACCCCAGCACCAGGACAGTATTTATGGTCCAGGCTGCAGGCCCACCTCTTGGACTCCGACTCCTAGGCTTCCCTAGAGCCAGACCAAACCCCATAGCCCCAGATTCCAGCCTGTCTACAATGGACCGAGGCTCCAAGCCAGTGCCCACACGCAGGCTAGAGGCCTACCCCAGTAGACCTTGGCACTGGACCAGCCCCAGGAAACCCAGGCTTCAGGCCCACAGCTGTGGTCTCAGGCTTCAAGCTGGTCCCCACGAACACAGGTGCCAGGCCCACCCAGTGGATCCTAGTGCCAGGCTAACCCTGGTGGTCACACAACCCAGTCCATCCCTGCAACTCAGACTCAAGCCCACCTCAGTGCCAGATCAACATCCTTGGAACTGGGCTTCAGTCCAGCCCCTGTGGACATATGGTCCAGGAACACAGTCATCAGGTCCACTCCAATGGACACCAGCCCGAGGTCAGCTGCCATGGACCTAGGAGAATCAATGGGCCCAACCCATGAATGGAGGCACCAGGCTGGCCTCTACAAACCCAAATGCCAAGTACGTCTGCCCACTAACTTCGTCACTAGGCCATGCCACTGAAAAAAACAGCAGCAAGTTCACCTATGGACCCCACCAGAGAACCGTTTCAGAATCTCTGCATGGGCTAACTGATGAAGGGTATTCCATGCTAAAGCCAGTCTATATAGACTGGAAGAGGTACTTACTTTTTCAAATGCACAGACACCAATGAAAAGTCATGAGGATCATGAATAACCAGGAAAACACGGCGTCACCAAAGAAACAAAACAGAGCACCATTAACCAACTGAAAAGAAATTAAGATCTGGCTGGGCATGGTGGCTCATGCCTGTAAGCCCAGCACTTTGGGGGGCCAAGGTGGGTAGATTGCTTGAGCTCAGGAGTTTGATACCATCCTGGGCAACATGGCAAAACCTTGTCTCTACAAAAAATACAAAAATTAGCCAGACATGGTGGCATGCATCTGTGGCCCCAGCTACTAAAAACACTGAGGTGGGAGGATTGCTTGAGCCCAGGAGGTTGAGGCTGCAGTGAGCCATGATTGTGCCACTGCACTATAGCCTAGGCAACACAGCAAGACCCTATCTCAAAAAAAAAGAAAAAAAGAAGATTTATGAACTGCCTGATAAAGAATTCAAAATAATTGTCTTAAAGTAGCTCAGTGAAATGTATGAGAACACAGATAGACAGCTAAACAAAATCAGAAAAACAATGCACGAACAAAGTTAGAAGTTCAACACAAAATATAGAGAACATACAAAAAGAACCAAAGGAAAATACTGGACTTGAAGAATACAATGATTAAACTGAAAAACTCCATATCCAGCTTCCACAGCAGACTCAATCAACCAAAAGAAAGAATCAGTGAGCCCAAAGACAGGTCATTTGAAATTACCCAGTCAGTGAGGGAAAAAAAAGAAAAAGAGTGAAGAAATTCTGGGAGACTTATGAGACAACATCAAGTGAACCAATTTTTGCATTGTGGAAGTATAAGAAGTAGCACAGGAAGAGAGAGGGGAGAAAGCTTATTTAAATAAATAATGACCAAAATTTTCCCAAATTTGAAAAGAGAAATGAACATCCACTTCCATGAAGCCCAAGGACCCCAAACATTAAATATAAAGAGATCTTCACTGGCACACATTATAATCAAATTCTGAAAAGTAAAGACAACAAGAGAATTTTGAAAGCAAAAAGAGAAAAGTGACTGACCACATACAAGAGAACATCCATTAAACTATCAGTGGATTTTTCAACAGAAACTTTGCTGGCCAGGAGAGTGTGGAATGATATATTCAGAGTGCTAAAAGGAAAAAAGGAAAACACTGCCAACCAAGAATACTATATACCTGGCAAGACTGTTTCCAATATGAAGAATAGATAAAGACTTTCCCAGACAAACAAAAGCTGTGGGAATTCATCATCACTATACCTGCCTTATAGGAAATGCTACTGGGAGTTCTTTCCATTCAAATAAAAGGATACGAACTAACATCATGAAAATTTATTAAGCCAGGCGCTGTGGCTCACACCTGTAATCCCAGCACTTTGGGAGGCCAGGGGAGCAGGATCACTTGAGCCCAGGAGTTTGAGACCAACCTGGGCAACATAGCAAAACCCCATCTCTACAAAAAATAGAAAAAATTATCTGGGCACAGAGGTACTCACCTGTAGTCTCAGCTACTCAGGAGGCTGAGGTGGAAGGATCACTTCAGCCAGGAGGTAAAGGCTGCAGTAAGCTGTGATTGCACCACTACCTTCCAGCCTAGGCGGGGAGGAAGAGAGGGAGGGAGAGTGGGAGGGAGAGAGGGAGGGAGGGAAGAAAGAAAGAAAGAAAGAAAGAAAGAAAGAAAGAAAGAAAGAAAGAAAGAAAGAAGAAAGGAAGGAAGGAAGGAAGGAAAGAAAGAAAGAAAAAGAAAGAAAGAAAGAAAGAAAGAAAGAAAGAAAGAAAGAAAGAAAGAAAGAAAGAAAAAGAAAGAAAGGAGAAAGAAAATATAAAGCTTACTGTAAAAACAAGCATGTAGTCAAATTCAACATACTTTAATACTATAATGGGGTACATAAATCACTTTTAACTCTAAGATAATGGTTAAAAGACAAAAGTATTAAAAATAACTATAGCTACAATAACTTGTTAATGGATAACATAATATATAAAAATTGTACATTGTGACATTGAGAACCTAAAATGTGGAGGAAGGAGAAGTTAAAGTGTACACTTTTTGTATTTGGTCTAAGTTAAGTTGTTATCAGATTAAAATAGTCTGTTATAACCATAAATTGTTTATGGCAAACACATAGAAGAAAACCTGTGGTAGGTGCATGAAAGATTGAGAGAAAGAAACCAAACCATATAACTAAAAAATATCAACAAATCATAAAGGATGATAGCAAGATAGGAAAAACACCACAAAGGAACTACAAAACAGAAAACAATGAGCAAAATATCAGTAGTAAGTTCTTAACCTATCCATAATTACCTTAAATGTAAATGAATTACGCTGGGCATGGTGGCTCATGCCTGTAATCCCAGCACTTTGGGGGGCTGAAGTGGATGGATTACTTGAGGTCAGGAGTTCGAGAGCAGCCTGGCTAACATGGTGAAGCCCTGTCTCTACTAAAAATACAAAAACTAGCTGGGTGTGGTGGCACATGCCTGTAATTCCAGTTACCTGGGAGGCTGGGGCACGAGAATCACTTGAACCTGGGAGGCAGAGGTGGCAGTGAGCCAAGATTGCACCACTGCATGCCAGCTTGGGTGACGGAGTGAGACTCTGCCTCAAAAGAAAAAATAAATAAATGAAATAAATTCTCCAATCAAAAGACATACAGTGGGTGAATGGAAAACAAACAAACAAACAAAAAACAACAGATCTGCTCTCTTCCTCCTCCTCCAGCCATGAGAAGACATGCCTGCTTCCTCTTCACTTTCTGCCATGATTAGTCTGAGGAAGATGGCAGATAGGAGACAGGGCTAACATGCAGCCCCCATTTAGTTGGACAGAACAGCATATGGAGACTCACACCATGAACTTTTGCTACAAGAACCACCATGGGAATATACTAGGAAAACTGAAAAAATTCACAGATCCTTTGAAAGAAGAATTTGAATGCTGCTGCAAATTCCACGAGACAGGCAAAAAACTGTGAGTTCCCAAAGAGTGAGAGGGGGAAAAATCTGCTTCCGAACACACATTCCCACTGTGGAATCTGAAAATTCACATCACAGGAGAATAATTTAACCTTACCTAGAGCTGAAACTGATTTAGGGAGCCACATGAAATATGAAAGTAGAGGCAGCAGCAGGAAGAGCCTTGTAGGCACTCGCAGCCTCCGGCTGGAGCCCAGGGAAGCCAACCCTGAATAATATCACACAGGGGCCCTTGGGAAGGCAGCCAGCAGAATTAAGGTGGGGTCACAGGATGAAAGAAGCTTCCAACTGAAATTCATAGTAATTTCAACTGGGCACACAAATTTTCTTGAGCAGAATCCAAAGGGCAAATGAGAACTGCTGCAGATATGAGTACAGGAGCTGCCACTGAAAGTGTGGGCAATACAAAACCAATGTACACAAATCAGTAGCACTGCTGTACACCAACAACAACCAAGCTTAGAATCAAATCAAGAACTCGATCCTTTTTACAACAGCTGCAAAAAATAAAATAAAATAAAATACTTAGGAATATACCTAACCAAGGTGGTGAAAGATCTCTACAAGGAAAACTACAAAATACTGCCGAAAGAAATGATCAATGACACAAACAAATGGAAACACACCCCATCCTCATGGATGGATAGAAACAATATTGTGAAAATGACCATACTCCCAAAAGCAATCTACAGATTCAATGCAATTCCCATCAAAATACCATCATCATTCTTCACAGAACTATAAAAAACAATCCTAGGCCAGGCACAGTGGTTCACACCTATAATCCTAGCACTTTGGGAGGCCAAGGTGGGTGGATCACCTGAGGTCAGGAGTTCAAGACCAGCCTGGCCAACATGGTGAAAACCCATTTCTACTGAAAATACAAAATTTACCCAGATGTGGTGGTGCACGCCTGTAATCCCAGCTACTCAGGAGGCTGAGGCAAGAGTATGGCTTGAACCAGGGGGTGGAGTGAGCTGAGATGGCACCACTGCACTCCAGCCTGGGTGGCAGAGCAAGACTCCATCTCAAATAAAATAAAATAAAATATAATGAATTAAAAAATTTAAAAATTTCTAAACTTCATATCAAACCAAAAATGAGCCACATAGCCCATGCAAGACTAAGCAAAAAGAACAAATCTAAAGGCATCACGTCACCCAACTTCAAACTATACTACAAGGCCATAGTTACCAAAACAGCATGATACTGTTATAAAAGTAGGCATGTAGACCAATGGTATATAATAGAGAACCAGAAATAAAGCGAAACACAGCCAACTGATCTTCAACAAAGTAAACAAAAACATAAAGTGGGGAAAGGACACCCTATTCATCTAATGGTGCTGGGATAATTGGCAAGTTTCATTGGCCAATTCTACCAAACACTTAAAGAAGAGTTAATGCCTAAAAAACACTGCTGAATGAAATCAAAGATGACACAAATGGAAAAATATTCCATGCTCATGGATTGTAAGAATCAGTATTATTAAAATGGGCATACTGCCAAAAGCAATCTACAGATTCAATGCTCTTCCTATCAAACTACCAATGTCATTTTTCATAGAATTAGAAAAAACTATTTTAAATTTAATATGGAACCAAAAAAGAGCTGTATAGCAAAAGCAATCCTAAGCAAAAAAAAAAAAAAAAACAAAGCCAGATGCATCTTATTACCCAACTTCAAACTATACTATAAGACTAGGGTAATCAAAGCAGTATGGTACTGACACAAAAACAGACACACAGACACAAAAGCAGACACACATTTACCACCATCTGACCTTAGACAAAGTCGACAAAAATAAGCTATGGGCAAAGGGCTCCGTTTTCAATAAATAGTGCAGGGATAACTGATTAGCCATATGCTGAAGAATGAAACTGGACTTCTACCTTTTATCATATACAAAAATTAACTCAAGATAGATTAAAGATTTAAATATAAAACCTCAAACTATAAGAGTTCTAGAAGAAAATCTAAGAAATATTATTCTGGACATCAGTCTTGGGAAGGAATTTAAGACTAAGTCCTCAAAAGCCATTGCCACAAAAACTAAAATTGACAAATGGGACCTAATTAAACTAAAGAGCTTCTGTATGGCAAAAGAAACTTAACAGAGTGAACAGACAACCTTCAGAATGGGAGAAAATGTTTGCAAACTCTGCATCCAACAAAGGTCTGATATCCAGAATCTGTAAGAAACTTAAACAATTGAACAAGCAAAAAACAAATAAAAAATGAGCAAAACATATGAACCCCATTAAAAAGACAGCAAAACATATGAACAGACGCTTCTAAAAAAAAGACATACAAGTGGCCAACAAACATATGAAGAAATGTTCAACGTCACTAATCATCAGAGAAGTGCAAATTAAAACCAGAATAAGATGTACCATCTCATATCAGTCAGAACGGCTATTATTAAAAAGTAAAAAAAAAACCAATGCTGGCAAGGCTATGGAGAAAAGGGAACACTTACTTACTGTTGGTAGCAATGTAAATTAGCTCAGCCACTGTGGAAAGCAGTTTAATGATTTCTCAAAGAACTCAAAACTGAACTACCATTTCACCCAGCAATCCCATTACTGAGTATATAATGAAAGGAAAATAAATTATTTTACCAAAAAGACACAAGCACTCATATGTTCATCACAGCATTATTCATAATAGCAAAGATATGGAATCACCCTAGGAGATCATCAATGGTGGACTGGATAAAGAAAATGTGCTACGTATACACCATAGAATACTATGCAGCCATAAAAAAGAATGAAATCCTGTCCTTTGCAGCAACATAGATACAGCTGGAGGCCATTATCCTAAGCAAATTAATGAATTAATGCAGCAATAGAAAACCAAATACCATATATTCTCACTTGTAAGTGGGAGCTAAGCATTGGGTACATATGGACATAAAGATGGCAGCAATAGACACTGGTGACTACCAGAGGAGGAAGAGAGGGAAGTGGGACAAGGGCTGAAAAACATCTCTTGGGTACTATGCCCACCAGCTGGCCGATGGGATCATTCATACCCCAAATGTCAGCGTCACCCAATATATCCATGTAACAAACCTGCACATGTACCTCCTGAATCTAAAATAAAAGTTGAAAATATATTTTAAAACGGAAACGTTAATGCTAAAACTTCTCAAACTCTGCCAAAAAATTTAAGATGAGGGAATACTTCCAAGTTCATTTTATGAAGCTAACATTATCCTGACACCGAAGCCAGACAAGGATACTACAAGAAAAAAAAAATTACACACCAATATTCCTGATGAAAATAGATGTAAAAATGCTCAAAAAAAGACTAGCAAACTCAATTCAACACCACATTAAAAAAGTTCATATACTGATTACATGGCATTTATCCTTGGGATGCAGGGATGAGTCAACATACTGTCTTTGTCTGTGCCTCTATAACAGAATACCTCAGACCAGGTAATTTATAAAGAATGTGAATTTATTTTTCACAGTTCTGGAGGCTGAAAAGTCCAAGCTCAAAGTGCCAGCCTCTGGTTTCTGATAAGGGCCTTCTTACTGTATACTCTGGGGGGAAGAAAGCTGAGTCCTCATTTGGAGGAAGGCAGAAGGACAAAAGGGATGAATTCCCTCTGTCAAGTCCTTTTATAACCCCATTCTCCTAACCTAAACACCTCTCCAAAGGCCCCACCTCCCAGCACTGGTGCACTGGGGATTAAGTTTCCAATATTCGCATTTTCAGGGACACATTTAGATCATAGTACATACACACATGAATAAGTGTGATACACCACATTAACAGAATGAAGGACAAAATCATACGATCATCACAACAGATGCAGAAAAAGCATTAGTAAATTCAATATCTTTTCATAAAACTTTTAACAGGCCAGGTATGGTGGCTCCTGCCTGTAATCTCAGTGTTTTGAGAGGACAATGCGGGAGGATTGTTTGAACCCAAGAGTTTGAGACCAGCCTGAGCAATATAAACAGACCTTGCCTCTAACCAAAACAAAAAAAAAAAAAAGAAAGAAAGAAATTAAGAAAACAGTGCCACTTACAATAGCACCCAAAAAAATAAATAAATAAAATACTTAGGCATAAAATTAACCAAGGAGGTGAAAGTGTATACACTGAAAACTATAAAAGATTTGTTAAAGAAATTGAAGACACAAATAAATGTGAAGATATCTTGCATTCATGAATTGGAAGAATTTAATATTGTTAAAATGTCTATATGACCAAAAGCAACCTATAGATTAAATGCAACCCCTATTAAAATTCCAGTGGCATTTTTCACAGAAATTTTTTTTTAAATCTTAAAATGTATATGGAACTACAAAAGACTCTGAATAGACAAAGCAATCTTGACCAAGAACAAAGCTGGAGGCATCACACTACCTGATTTCAAAATATGTTACAAAGTTATAGTAACCCAACATCATGCTACTGGCATATAAACAAACATACAGACCAATGGAACAGAGTAGAGAGCCCAGAAATAAAGCCACACACTTAGATTGGTCTTTGACAAAGGTGTCAAGAACACACAATGGGGAAAAGACAATCTCTTTAATAAATGGTTCTGGGGTCAGGCCTGGTGGCTGACACTGGTTATCCCAGCACTTTGGAAGGTTGAGGCAGGAGGATTGTTCAAACTTAGGAGTTTGGGGCTGCAGTGAGCCATGAGCATGCCCCTATACTCCAGCCTGGGTGAAAGAACAAGACTCTGTCTATAAAAAGTAACTTAATTTTTAAAATTATGTTTGGAAAACTAGATATCTACACATAGAATAATATAATTGAACCCTTATTTTACACTAAATTAAAAACTCAACTTGATATGGATTAAAAACTTAAAATCTGAAACAGAAAATCTACTAAAGAAATACATTTGAAATAAGCTTCCTGACATTGGTCTGGGCAATAATCTTTTGGCTATGACCCCAAAAGCACAGGCAACAACAGCAAAAATAACAAATGGTATTGCATCAAACTAAACACCTTCTGCATAGCAAAGGAAACAATAGCAAAGAGACCACCTATAGAATGGGAAAAATATTTGCAAATCATATATCTGATATGGGGTTAATATCTGAAATATATAAAGAACTCAACTCAATAGCAAGAAAACAAATAACCAGATTTTTTAAACAGGCAAAGGTTTTGAATAGATACATCTCAAAAGAAGACATAAGAATGGTCAAGAGATATATGAAAATATGTTCAGTATCACTAATCATCAGTGAAATGCAAATCAAAACCAGGATGAAATATCATCTCATACCTGTTAGAATGGCTATCATCAAAAAACAAAAGATAACAAATATTGGAGAGGATATGGAGAAAAGGGAACCCTTCCACAATGTTGCTGAGAATGTAAGTTGATTCAGTCATTGAGGAAAACAGTTTGGAGAATCCTAAAAAATTAAAAATAGAACTACCATATGATCTAGAAATCCTACTTCTGGCTGTACATACAAAGGAAATGAAATCAGTATCTCAAAGAGATAGATATCTGCACTTTTTTTTTTTTTTTTTTTTTTGAGATGGAGTCTCACTCTGTTGCCCAGGCTGGAATGCAGTGGTGCCACCTCGGCTCACTGCAAGCTCCACCTCCCGGGGTCACGCCATTTTCCTGCCTCAGCCTCTGGAGTAGCTGGGACTACAGGGGCCCACCACCATGCCCGGCTAATTTTTTTGTATTTTTAGTACAGACAGGGTTTCACCGTCTTAGCC
This sequence comes from Gorilla gorilla gorilla, assembly GCF_029281585.2. Classification (NCBI taxonomy): domain Eukaryota; kingdom Metazoa; phylum Chordata; class Mammalia; order Primates; family Hominidae; genus Gorilla; species Gorilla gorilla. The sequence goes on along the minus strand of NC_086017.1, from coordinate 27,619,821 downwards.
AGGATGCAGATATCTGCACTTTCATGTTCATAGTAGCCTTATTCACAATAGCTGAGATATAGAATCTACCATTGACCAATAAGTGGAAAAAGAAAATGCAGTATATATTTACAGTGGCATATTATTCAGCCTTAAAATAAGAAGGAAACCCTGTCATTCATGACAACCTGGTGAACTGGAGGACATTAGGCTAAGTGAAATAAGCCATGCACCAAAAGACAAATACTGCGTGATCTCACTTATGTGTGGAATCTTAAAAAGTTGACCTCACAGGAGCAAAGAATGATAATTTCCAGGGGCTGAAAGGGTTGGGGATATGGGGAGATGTTGGTCAAAGGGCATAAAGTTTCAGTGATGCAGGATAAATAAGTTCTGGAGATCAGCAGAGTGATTATAGTTAATTGTGTTGTATACTTGAAATTTGCTAGGAGAGTAGTTAGCTCTTAAGTGCTCTCACCACAAAAAAAGATGGTAACTCTGTGAGGTAATGGATATGTTGATAGCTTGACTATGGCAATCATTTCACAATGTGTATGTATATCAAAACATCATGTTGTACACTGTAAATATACACAATTTTTGTATGTTAATTATAATACAGTAAAACTGGAAAAAATGAAACTTTTTAAATAATAAGAAAAAAATGAAAGTGCTTACCATGAAATTGCACCTATAGTATCACTCAAAATTTTGGAGAGATCTAAAATCAGACCCACAGTTTCTGGTGACACATTTCAATATTATGAAGTGTTCACCCCATTTTGAAGTCAACGTATTCTATTAACTTACGCCCAAATCAATTAACTGCATTAGTCAAGACTCTCAATGACAAATCATAAAACTAACTTCAATCAGCTTAAGCAAACTAGCAGCCTAGTTTGATTGCCATGGCTTGGGAAAACATTCAGAGCAGCAGGTGCTCAGCATATGGACTGATGATCTGGACTCACCACTGCCTGGATTTGCTTTCCCTTTCTATTTGTCTCCAGTCTCTGTTTGCCTCTAATGTCTGCATCCACCTCCAGTTGGAGGGAATGAAGTTAAGACAAGCCAGAGTTAAAGTAATAAGAAGCAAGTAAAAGAACAAGAGTGATGAAACTGGCCCAATTGTTCCATAGAACTGATGTTTGGCCAGGCACGGTGGCTCACGCCTGTAATCCCAGCACTTTGGGAGGATGGATCATCTGAGGTCAGGAGTTCAAGACCAGCCTGGCCAACATAGTGAAACCCCATCTCTACTAAAAATACAAAAAATTAGCTGGGTGTGGTGGCAGGCACCTGTAATCCCAGTTACTCGGGAGGCTGAGGCAGGAGAATCTCTTGAACCCAGGAGGCAGAGGTTGCAGTGAGCCAAGATCATGCATTGCACTCCAGCCTGGGCAAAAAGAGTGAAAATCCATCTCAAACAAAACAAAATAAAACAAAAACAAACAAAAAAACCTAATGTTTATGGTTTCTCTGAATAAACATAGAAATAGACCCTCCCAGTGTTGAAACTTGACAAGGTCATATTTTTCTTATCTGAGTTCCTGTCTCAGGAAACCAACAATCAAGCCTCCCACATAGAATCAAGGAACTGAAACTTACCAGATCACCACATCTGGACAATGAGACATCAGACCTCTTGCCTATCATGATTGCCTAACTGATCACCTTCTTCCTGTTGACTGACTTCTCTTCCTTACCCCTCCCTAATTCCCGTTTTCCTACTTGGTTACATTTCTTCCCAGCTACATAAACTCCTAATTTTAGCTGGTCAGGGAGATGGATTTAAGACTGATCTCTCATCTCCTCAGCTGCAGTACCCAAATAAAGCCTTCTTCCCTGGTAACACTTGTCTCAGTTGGCTTTCTGTCTGGTATAGACCAAACCCTTGGCATTTCAGTAACAGTGAAAAAGTGTCTCTATGGCAAGGGAGTCCCTAGTTTTAAGCTCTTAGATTTCCAGAATCATGGTGGTTCCTGAACCATACTGATTCTTTTTCTGGTTCTGTGGGCTACTGCTACATCCTTCAAATGAAGTCCCCTTTTGGCTTAAGCTGTTTTGAGCTGAGTTTCTGTCACTTGTAACCCAAAAAGTCCATAAACCTTTTTTTAATCAGACAAATCCACACTACTAGATTCTACCTCTCTGAATAGTGCTGGTGTGTCCGGAATTCATTCCTTCCAGTGGGTTCTTGTGTCGCTGACTTCAAGAATGAAGCTGCAGACCTTTGCGGTGAGTGTTACAGCTCTTAAAGATGGTGTGTCTGGAGTTTGTTCCTTCAGATGTTCAGATGTGCCTGGAGTTTCTTCCTTCCAGTGGGATCGTGGTCTCGCTGACTTCAGGAGTGAAGCTGCAGACTTTCGCAGTGAGTGTTACAGCTCTTAAAGGCGGCACATCTGGAGTTGTTTGTTCATCCTGGTGGATTTGTGGACTCACTGACTTCAAGGAATGAAGCTGCAGACCCTTGTGATGAGTGTTACAGCTCATAAAGGTAGTGCAGACCCAAAAAGTGAGCAACAGCAACATTTATTGTGAAGAGCAAAAGAACAAAGCTTCCACAGTGTGGAAGGGGACCCGAGTGGCTTGCCACTGCTGGCTGGGGTGACCAGCTTTTATTCCCTTGTTTGGCCTCACCCACGTCCTGCTGATTGGTCCATTTTACAGAACGCTGATTGGTCCATTTTACAGAGTGCTGATTGGTCCATTTTACAGAGTGCTGATCGGTGCATTTACAATCCTTTAGCTAGACATAGAGTGCTCATTGGTGCGTTTTTACAGAGTGTTGATTGGTGCATTTACAATCCTTTAGCTAGACACAGAGCGCTGATTGGTATGTTTGTACAGAGTGCTGATTGGTGCATTTACAATCCTTTAGCTAGACACAGAGCGCTGATTTGTGCATTTTTACAGAGTGCTCATTGGTGCATTTACAATCCTTTAGCTAGACAGAAAGGTTCTCCAAGTCCCCACTCGACCCAGGAAGTCCAGTTGGCTTCACCTCTCAATCCCCCCTCTAAACAGGACACCCCAACTGCAGTTGGGAATTGGACAATGACTGCTCTAGATATTTCCTGCTGGACAGAGGAAAAGAAGGGTCCCTGCAGTTGTAGTGTCCTTCAGAGGGGAACTCTTTAGGCCAGTCAAAGGGCCAGTGGGTTCGTCCAGGGGTCCTTAGTAGAAGTTGTTAGTTGAGCTCATTTGGGGTTCCATTTGTAAGACCATCTGTAGCTTGATGGCCTCGATCCTAGAGGAAACAAATTTGACAAGGAGGTTAAAAATACAGGGCCGGAAGGTGAGTAATAGCAAGATGGCTGTCATGGGACCTAGAAAGGGGAGAAGTCATGTCACCCAACTCCAGAGGTTGGTATAAGAGTTTGAAAGGCGTTGTCTGATTTCAGAGGCCTTTTCCTGTAAATGCTGGGCAGCATCTCGTACTATCCCTGACTGGTTAGTGTAAAAGCAACACTCTTCCCCTAAGAAGGTGCAAAGTCCTCCTTTCTCAGCAGTGAGGAGGTCTAGGTCTCGGCGGTTTTTGAGAGTCACTGCTGCCAAAGGGTCTATTTGGGGTTGTAGAGTAAGGATAGATTTTGTTATTTCTTGCAAACTGTCTGAGAAATCCTTTGAGAGTGTGTGGTAGTAGGATAATGAAGTAGATAAACTGGCTATTCTGGATCCTGTAGCAGTAGCCATTCCTATCCCTATAAGTAGGAGTATTAGTTGTATGGCTCTGTGCTGATGGACTTGAGCTTTGAGGGGCATGGATAGGGGTCTGATTTCCACAAGATTAGAAGTTAGGATAATACATGTCACACTGTTAACTTTTAGCAAACTTTACTTTTGTTGAAAACCTTGTAAGTCTGGGATTTCAATTATTCTTTGCTATTAATAAGGCATTTTTCAGTCCATATTAACTTAGAATTGGTATAGATGGCTCCTTCCTGATTCTCTAAGTACTTTAAGGTTTAGCCGAGTGCTAACAGCAGACCAATTATTAGGCAATTTTCCTAACTCTGCTTCTATAAGAGTTTCCTTATCACTTACTGAATACCCATTGTGTCTTTTTTCCTTAATCGCCCAGGAGGAACCATCTATCATCCTGTCCTGAAGGGAGTTCCTCCTAGGTCTGGTCGGACCTTTGTATGGTAATTAATTAAGATTTAGATCCCCTGTTAGGAAGCCTGCTGGGTTAAGGATTTTTGATAGGAAGGCTATGGGTTGTCAGTGGCCTCAGTGCTTTTGGGCTACGCCCTTGTTTACACTCACAACAAGGTGGTATTGGAGTGTTATAGGGTTACAGAGAAGACCTTCAATTATCAGTTATAGGTTTTAAATTTACCCTGGCTTCTAAAGGAATAGGGTACACTGCTTTTTCTTTACTACTTCCATCTCTCTTTCTTTCTCTTTGACTTCTTCTTTGTCTCTCTCTTTCTCTATTTCTGACTTCCTCTTTGTCTCTTCCTCTCTCTCTTTGACTTTCTGTCTCTCTTTCTCTCTCTCTCTGACTCCCTCTTTGTCTCTGTCTCTTCCTCTCTCTGACTCCTTCTTTGTCTCGGTCTCTTCCTCTCTCTGTCTCCTTCTGTTTGACTTCTTTCTTTGTCTCTGTCTCTTCCTCTCTCTGTCTCTCTCTTTGACTCCTTCTTTGTCTCTGTCTCTTCCTCTGACTCCTTCTCTTTGACTTCCTGTCTTTCTCTTTCTCTCTGTCTCTGTCTCTCTGTCTCTTCCTCTCTCTCTCTCTCTCTCTGACTTTCTGTCTCTTTCTCTCTTTCCTTTCTGCTGGTCTTTGCCTGCCTCTGCCAGCCACTTATGCCGCTGTTCTTCCCTCTCCTTCCTGTTTTTGATGCCTTTGGCAGTGTAAGACTGGCACCTCCTTGTGGTATTTAATGGGGATTCCCCCAGAGGTTAGGAGCTCCTTTTCTTTCCATATTGCAGCATGGGCATGTAGGATTAGATAAGCATACTTGCTACCTGTATACACATTTATTCTTCTTCCCTTTCCCAGTCCTAAGGCTTGGGGAAGTGCCACTAGTTCTGCTAACTGGGCACTAGTCCCTGGGGGAAGAGGCTTACTTTCAAGTACTGTTGCATCACTAACTATGGCATAACCTGACCTTCGTATCCCATTCTCCACAGTGAACTTCCATCGGTGTATAGGTTAAGGTCAGGATTAGCTAAGGGGACTTCTAAGAGATCCTCTCAGGCAGCATAAGTCTGGACTATAATTTGTTGGCAGTCATGCTCAGTTGGTTCCCCATCCTCTGGGAGAAAAGTGGCAAGGTTGAGGGCCACACACGTGCGTATTTGAAGCACTTGTCCTTCAAGGAGTAGTGCCTGGTATCTAACCAGGCAGTTGTCTGATAGCCATAAACTTCTTTTGGCACCTAGTATGACATTTATATCATGAGTAGTCCAGACAGTGAGATCCTTTCCTTGTATTATTTTGATAGCCTCTGACACTAAGACAGCCGCCACTGCAACTACCCGTAAACAGTGAGGCCAGACTTTGGCTACTACATCAATTTCCTTACTTAGGTATGCCACTGGTTGTGGGGTTATCCCATGAGTCTGAGTAAGGACCACAAGAGCTATTACTGCTCTCTCTGTGATGTATAAAGAGAAGTTTTGTCCTATGGGAAGACTTAACGCTGGAGCTTGTACTAGGGCCTGCTTTAAGGTTTTGAAGGCTGTTTCTCCCTCTGGTTCCCATTCTACTAGATGAGTATTTGCCCTCTGGGTCTCCTTGATTAGAGTATAGAGGGGCCTGGCTATCTTGTTGTATCTGGGGATCCATAGTCGGCAAAAGCTGGTGATTCCAAGGAACCCCTGCAACTGTTTTAATGTCTTAGGGTGAGGATGAGCCAGTAGAGGCTGTATTCATTCCTTGCTGAGGGCCCTGGTCCCTCTGGCTAAGATTAGGCCTAGATATTTGACTTGCTGTAGGCAAAGCTGGGCCTTCGACCTAGATGCCTTATACCCTTGATTAGCTAGAAAGTTCAAGAGATCTACAGTAGCGTGCTGTCATGAGGCTTCCAAACTGGTAGCCAAAAGTAAATCATCCACATACTGAAGGACCAGAGTGCCTGGACTTGAGAAGTGTCCTAGATCTTGGGCCAGTGCCTGACCAAATAGATGAGGGCTATCCCTAAACCTTTGGGGTAAAACCATCCACGTAAGTTGGGACGTGTGGTCTGTAGGATCCTCAAAGGCAAAGAGAAACTGTGAGTCAGAGTGCAGGGGAATACAGAAGAAGGCATCCTTGAGGTCCAGAACAGTGAACCATTCTGCTTCTTCTGGTATTTGAGAGAGCAGGGTATAGGGGTTGGGTACAACTGGATATAGAGGAATTACTGCCTCATTGATGAGTCTAAGATCTTGCACTAGTCTCCACTGACTGTTCAATTTTTGTACTCCTAGAATTGCGGTGTTGCAGGGACTGCTTCATTTCCTTACCAAGCCTTGAGCTTTTAAATGTTTAACAATATCCTGTAATCCTTTATGAGCTTCAGGTCTTAAGGGATATTGCCTTTGATAAGGAAAAGTGATGGAGTCTTTTAGCCTGATTTGGACTGGGTGGGGATTTTTTGCCCTTCCAAATTGTCCTTCTAATGCCCGGACTTCAGGGTTGATTCCCTTCTCAAGTAGGGGACAACAAATGGCTAACTTGTTCCCCATATTCATGTAGATAATAGCTCCAGCTTTGGCTAATATATCCCTCCCTAATAAGGGTGTGGGACTTTCAGGCATAACAAGAAAGGCATGTGAAAAGACAAAGTCTCCCAATTACAACTGAGGAAGTGGGAGAAATACCTGGTTACAGGCTGTCCCAGGATTCCTTGGAAGGTAACGGACCTTGAGGACAGTCGTCCAGGGCAGGAGATTAACACTGAGAAGGCCACGCCAGTGTCCAGGAGGAAGTCAATTTCCTGGCCTTCAATGGTTAAACATGCCCGGGGCTCAGTGAGGGTGATGAAATGAGCTGGCGCTTGCCCTGGGCACCCTCAGTCCTGTTGTTGGATGATCTGGTTGGGGGCTTCCGGCCCAGAGAACCTTTGCCCTTTGGGGCAGTGTGCCTTCCAGTGATTGCCTCAGCATAGCAGACGTGGGCGAGGGGACAGCTTGTTTCTCATTGGGCAATCTTTTTTAAAATGTCCTTGTAAACCACACTGATAACAAGCCCTACTGGGTGATTAGCCTGCTCCATTTTTTGTCCTCTCTAAACCACCAAGGTTTGTTTGTCTGAGGGCCATGACTAAGGCTGTGGCCTTTCTCTGATCTTGCTTTTTCCTTTTTGGCCTGTTCCTCTTGGTCCCTATTATAGAGCACCAAGGTTGCCAGGTTAAATAATGCCTCTAGATTTTGTTCAGGGTCCAGGGCTCACTTTTGGAGCTTTCTCCTGATATCTGTGGCTGATTGGGTAATAAACTTATCTTTTAGGATCAATTGACTCTTGAGGGAGTCGGGTGACAGGGCAGTATATTTCCTTAAGGCCTTCCATAGCCACTCGAGGAAGGCAGAAGGATTTTCTTCCTTTCCCTGAGTTATGGTGGACATCTTTGAATAACTCATGGGCTTTTTACTAATTCTCCTTAGTCCTTCTAGAATACAGGTCAACAGATGTTTGCGACTCCAGTCTCCATGATCTGAGTTGAGATCCAAGTGGGGATCCATATTGGGGACAGCTTGCTGACAGGTAAAGAATTTGTCCCTTTCTTCGGCTGCCATTCTGTCATTTACTTGACTAAGATACCAGGTATCTCCAAACTCTCAGGCTGCAGCTAAAGCCACATTCTTTTAATTAAAGGCCAGGGTTCGATCTAACAATAGCATGACATCTCTCAAAGTGAGATTGAAGGTTTGCCCTAGTCCCTGTAGGACATCTATATGCCTATCAGGATCACCTGAAAACTTCCCCAGGTCTACCTTGATCTGCTTTAAATCAGAGAGGGAGAAGGGGGCATGTACCCTGGTTGGGCCAAGTTCCCCTTCCCCCTACAGCTTGAAGGGGACATAACCAATAGCCCGGGGGTTTCTGTGGTCCTTTGGAGATTTCTTTGCTTATTTCCTTCTGGGTGGGGGAGATTAGAGGAGGCTTATCATTAATAGGAAGGAGAGCTATAGGGAGGCTAGGATATGGAGGTAAGCTGAGATGTCCTCCTGTGGGATGTAAATTGCAAGCTTTGCATAGTTGTGGATTCTCCTTCAATGAAAAGAAAGCTTGGACATAAGGTATTTCACTCCATTTGCCTTCCCTTTTACAGAAAAGGTCAAGCTGCAGGATAGTATTGTAATTTATACTTCCCTCAGGTGGCTGTTTTTCTGCATCAGAGAGAGAATATTGGGGCTAGGCCATGGGACAGAAAAAAATGAGCTGCCTCTTTTTCAGGGTTTGCAGGTCAAATTTGTACCAATGGCTTAGGATGCATTTCAAGGGTGAGCCTGTTGATGCCTGTTTCCCATCTGAAAGACAAAACCACTCATAGTTTTGGTTTGTTTGTTTCCCCCCTGCCCAAGAATCTGCAACGGTTCCTGGACCATGCTGATCAGAATAGTTGTGCTCACTGATGCAGCAGCAGAAACACCTCTTGCCCAAGAACCCGCAACAGTCCCTGGACCCTGCTGATTGGAATAGTTGTGCTCACCGACACAGCAGCAGAAATACCTCTTGCCCAAGAACCCACAATGGTCCCTGGACCCTGCTGATTGGAATAGTTGTGCTCACCAACACAGCAGCAGAAACACCTCTTGCCCAAGAACCCACAATGGTCCCTGGACCCTGCTGATTGGAATAGTTGCGCTCACCGAGGCAGCAGCAGAAACACTAGTTTTCCTCCTAGACCACAAGGAGGACTGAGGAAGGTCGGATTTAGTGGCCCTTACTGATGCATTCTCGAAAACCTGTTAGAGTCCTAAGTGTTTTCTCCTGTTAGTATTGGGACCTTACGCCCATCCTATAAAGATGTTATGCCCCAAAAATGAAGTGGAGGGCCATACCCCAAGGGAGGGAAGGGATCTCCAGGGTTGGAAGTGATGCTTTTTGTCCTCACTCATATGAATAGGAAGAATATAATTTCTGAGGCTCCCCATATCCTAGCTTCAGAAATAGCCCTTGTTAGGCCTTCTTGTCTGAGGAAGGATCCTAAAAGGGTAGTTGGTGTCCCCATCTGACAGGGCTTTCGGCAAAAATTATGTCTTTCTGATTGGTGAGCCCGGGTGCCTAAAGAAGGTAACAGAGTCCTGAAGTTTATACTAGAAATCATTCTTACAGGAGAAACTAGAAAAGCACCAGAGACAGGGAGTGGTTTTTAGAAGCAGGACTAGCCTTGGAGAAGAGAGGTGAGAGGAAGTTTGTCTGACAGGTGTTAAGACCCAGGAGGCAAGGGTCAGGATAGATAGGATAGATGGCTGAGTCTCACATGGACGACGTGACTTTGAGAGTTCCACTCATGGCTGCAGGGTTAACCAACTTGTTGTCGGGACCCTGGAGCTGAATGGCTTTCCTCTCTGTCGACCCACGGCTCAGCCCAGAAGTACAGGAAAAGTGGGAGCTGGTTCCAGGCAAACCAATGCTCCCAACTCTGAAGAGTCAGGGGCTGTTAGAGAGCCCTTTCCCAGAAAGCCTAACACCTGTGTCTTTAGTCTGGTGCCCATGTTAGTCACTTTTAACTGGCCGACAGGTACCCAGTATTTAGCCCCCAAATTCTAAGGAAAAATAGGACAGAATAGCAAGTGAAAGGGGTCCAGTGGTACTCACTACTTGGTGATAGGTGATAGTCCCTTCGTGGTCACCAAAATGTGTCCAGAATTTATTCCTTCTGGTGGGTTCTTGGTGTCACTGACTTCGAGAATGAAGCCATAGACCTTTGCGGTGAGTGTTACAGCTCTTAAAGGTGGTGCATCTGGAGTTGTTTGTTCCTCCCGGTGGGTTCGTGGTCTCACTGACTTCAAGGAATGAAGACACAGACCCTCATGGTGAGTGTTACAGCTCATAAAGGTAGTGCAGACCCAAAGAGTGAGCAGCCGCAAGATTTATTGTGAAGAGCGAAAGAGCAAAGCTTCCACAGTGTGGAAGCGGACCCGAGCAGGTTGCCACTGGTGACTGCAGTGGCCAGCTTTTATTCCCTTGTTTGGCCCCGCCCACGTCCTGCTGATTGGTCCATTTTACAGAGCACTGATTGGTCCATTTTACAGAGTGCTGATTGGTCCATTTTACAGAGTGCTGATTGGTGTGTTTACAATCCTTTAGCTAGACACAGAGTGCTGACTGGTGCGTTTTTACAGAGTGCTGATTGGTGCATTTACAATCCTTTAGCTAGACAGAAAAGTTCTCAAAGTCTCCACTTGGCCCAGGAAGTCCAGCGGGCTTCATCTCTCAAAATGACTTGTGGAAATGCCTTTAATTTAATATTAAGGGGAAAATCAGAAAAAAAATGGCCACTCTACTATGTAGAAATATGCACACACACACAAACACTTGCAGTAAAAAAATGCTCACAGTGGGACAGGCATGGTGGCTAACGCCTGTAATCCCAGCACTTTGGGAGGCCAAGGTGGGCAGATCACAAGGTCAGGAGATTGAGACCATCCCGGCTAACAAAGTGAAACCCCATCTCTACTAAAAATACAAAAAATTAGCCAGGCGTGGTGGCGGGCGCCTGCAGTCCCAGCTATATGGGAGGTTGGGGCAGGAGAATGGTGCAAACCTGGGAGGTGGAGCTTGCAGTGAGCCGAGATCACACTGCTGCACTCTAGCCTGAGTGACAGAGCGAGACTCTGTCTCAAAAAATAAAATAAAATGCTCACAGTGGCTACCTCTGGGTAATGAGAATAATGCAGATCATAGCTTTTTTTTCTTTGTTTTTCACTGCATTGTCTGTATTTTTATAATAAGTATATAATACTTTATAATCAGAAAACAATTTTATATAAAGAAAGTTTGAGCAATAGCATCAATATTTTAGAAAGTTACAATGGGGAGAAAAATCATTGATTGTGACAACCAGATGATCATTGGTGACAGTTTTAGCAGAATAATGATGATGGAAGCTACTTTAAAAATATAAAATATTTCATACATATAAAATGATTTAAAGAAATAGAACAATATTAATATGGTTGAAACCATCTGTGTAGTTCCCTCTAATAACATTTCCCTTTTTTCTCGGCAAGAAGTAGATGTTATTCCAAATGTTGTGCTTAAAGCGATATTTTGGATAGTTAAGTGAGCGGGTATTGACAGAATGGAGGCTGGGACCCTGGAATGCCCTTTCGTGATTTGGTGGTAAAGTGGAAGAGAACAATAGAACAATAGCTTGAGGGGAGTACAGAGTGGAGAGAAGGTTTGTAATTTAGAATAGAGCAGAAGTGAGCATGTTTCCAGCAGAAGTCAAGGTAAAGATTAAAGATGCAAGAGAGATGGGAAGGTGTGACTAATAAAATCTACTCTCAAAAAGGCCAGAATGGTTGAAATAGGCATTTTGGGGAGAAGTGCAGCTACATCCCTGAAAGATTCATTCTGGTCATTAAAACAACTCCATTATTCAATTTAATGGGTGTATTTCCCTTGTCCTTCAGGGTAAAATACAAGTTACATTAAGCATAAACCTTTTTTTTAATCAGACAAATCCCATTGGAAATTTTACAAAAAGAGAGAAATGGTTAAAACTCAACAAAACATTAACAGAACATACAGAGAGAAAAATGTTGCTGCAATTCCTTGAAGAATTGTACTCTGTAAAAGAGAAGATTTCTTCATTTTTGTTTCAAATAGTTCCACATGCGTACATCAATTTGTGGTCCCATTTTTACATTATTATTGAAAATGAATAAAAGAGCTACTTGGCTGTTCAAGTTGTTACTCTATTTTTCTCAACAAGATTATGCAATAATACCTACATTTTTAACCAACAGAATGAATTAGGTTATGGAACAAATTATTCACAGAGATAGGACTCGCTTCATAAAAGGTAGATGCTCATGAAACAATATGAGCAAGGTTTGAGTGTTATTAGTTGCACCCCAAATATTTCATTCCCAGTTCTGATGACAGTGAAATACACTGAACCAGCATTTGATAATATTAAAATGGCTATATGCTTTTGAAGGATTTAAAACATTTCATCTTAAGAAACTATTTATAATATTCAATCGATATGCCTCCTCATATACATCTTTGAAAGAATTTATTAAAATTTATCAGCATTAGCCTGAATTCTTATTTAAAGAGTAGGGTAATCCAGGACAGCAACTGTCTCCATAACTGTATTTGCCTAATATTAAATTGCTTCATACATGTTTTAGGCAAAATAATAATATATTAAGCTATTATGAACTCAGGTAGCATCTAATTACTTGTCACTAAAAATTATTTACCAGTAAAAAATACTTTGAGTTCTCTTCCATCTAAAAAAAAACATAAGCAGTATATAATGTCTTTGATTCTGAGAGCTATCCCATGGACATATATTTGAGTCTCAATATTTTATGATTAGACACAAAATGTCACAGAACAGATCTCCAAAATTGTTTTCAAACTGGTTCACTTATGAAACAGTCAATGTTATTCATATATAATTTTCATAGAATATATATTTGTTGAAAAACACTGAAATTTTTCCTATGTGGAATAATATTATTTTTCTTATTTTAATAAACATTTGGAAAATATATTAAAGTTGTTCTCTATTTACTACCATTGCTCTTGGGTAAGTTACCAAACCTCAGAGCCTAGACTAGCACCCACAAAGAATGCTTATCCATAGCTGTCAGTCATTCACTGGTAGGTCCCACCCAGAGACCCACTGATAGATCATTACACCCATAGAAAAAAGTTAGTTATTATTGACCATGAAGGACTTTGTGAATGTATACTAATGACCAATAATCTTCCACTAGAGTTTCTGATTCCAGTATGTTTGGGGTAGGACCTAAGAATTTGTACTTCTTTCTTTTCTTTTTTTTTTAATGCTATACTCCATGCCAAAAGGAATTTGTATTTTTAACAAGTCCCGGGTGATGCTAATGCTACTGGTCTAAGGACCACACTTGGAGAACTACTGATATAAATAATATGCCTAAATGCATAAATCTCTAGGACACATATGCAATGGCAGTACCATTGACTTGACTTTTGATGACTTCTCATCTACAAATACAATAAGATTTCTCTGAGTATCTTGTTCTCTTAGTTATGCCCTAATGTTTGTCTCAGCCAGGATGACACAGCAATTTTTGATGTCCTAAAGGACTTACAATTCAGTGTAGGGTACTTGTTATCTCACTCTCTTCCTCTCTGCAGTTGACCAAAGACCATGGGGAAAACCAGATGTCATCTAGCCTCTGATTAGACAGTCCCCTGAAATGGGGTAAATTTGTCTCTTTTTTATGAATAAGAAATCATGTTTTGTGGTAGACTCTAATGGCATTTCCTGCAAGGAGATTCTTTTATTCCCTTAATATGAAAGAAAATTGTAGTCTATTAATAAGCAAAAGGGATGACTCTAAAATCATCAGTATAGTGAAATCAATAGACTAAATGGAAGTTTTGTGGAATTTGATATCTTTATTAGGCAGATTCCTGAAGGAAATAGAAGCCTTTTTAGATATTTTAAACAGATGTTTCATATAGGTAATCAGGTGTTTGCAAAATCATTGAATGAGTTGGAGTATCTGGCATCAAGAAGTCTGATCTAGGAATCAGAAAGCCCTTAACAGCACTGTCTCTCAGCACCCACAAATCTGGTGATTAGATACTGGAACACCAAATCTGGCCACCTCAACTCCTAGGTGAATGTCTCCACGACTTTGCTCTTTGAGAGAATAATATGGTCTTTACTTTATTTCTGCCTTACAAAGCTAAGCCATGTGCATCTAACTGACAGAATCCAATTTGTATCCTGAACCCTAGTTTTACTTCTTAGATTTTTCAGCCCCTGCAGGACACTAAGTTACCCTAAGTTTAGGGATGGACACAGAACAAGCTGATACACGTGCTGATACATTTCCATGACAATTATTCACTACCATGTGAAAAGGTCTATATTTGTCCCAGTTATTTCCTGTTCCCACTTGTCCTTCTCCTCTAGCGTGCATACACATTCACATACACACAGGCATACATACACAAGCAACACACAAGCACAGTGAGGTATGTTCTACCTTCCTTGTTTCTGTGAAACTCACTGTCATTTGGGTCCCAAATCTTTGCATTAATTTTTATTATTTTCATAACAAAGTTTCCAAATTGCAGGAGACATAGGTCGTCTAGGCCTGTCCTCTACTTTAAAGATAAGGAAGCTGAGGCCAAGAGGCAGATGTCTAGTAATTGGCTGAGTAGGGAGCAGAATCCAGTACCACTCTTTCTCAATCCTATTCACCCTCCATAAAACATGTAACTCTGTCACTGAACTCTGTTGATTGTTCTTTTTAGGTCCCTTATTTTCATCCCTTCATAGTGCCACTATCCTAGTTCAAGTCTTCAATATCTCAAACATGGATTCAAGCAAGAGACCCTGAGATTATCTTCCTGCCCCCTGCATCTCTCCACTTTAATTTGCTCCACATTCTGACACCACCTTCATTCTCCTAAAAATTCTTCACTTTGATCACTAAAATGGCAATAGATGTTGCTGACAGAATGAAGTTCAAGTTTTTAGTCTGGCCCACCAACAGCCAATCCCCACTATCTTATCCAATTTCACTCTTGTATAGGAGGATTGGGACCTTAGCCACTTAGTGATAGGGTATGTCCTTTAAATCACCAAGACAAATCAAGAACAAGAAGTGGTTAAGTATTAGGTCAAAGACATAATTAGGAGTCAGATTTGATCTTTTGTTTAGATCAAGGACTGCCAATCAAAATATGAAAACTTAGAATAAGGTACAATTCAAGGCCTCTTAGCAGAGTTATGAAGCTGAATGGTAATTCAGCAATAAATGGAGCAATAAATAAGTAAATGGTGTTTTAAATCAAAAGGCCTAAGTTTTATTTCAAGTCCGACACTCCCTATATGACTTTGAAATCCATTACTTAACCTCTTTAAGACAATTTCCTCATCTGTAAAATAAAGACAGTGATAACTACTTAGTAAGGGGTGTTGTTAAAAATAAATGAAATAACATGTATGAAACAATTTTGGATAGTATCTAGCATATATTATTAATTCACTCTTTTTATTATTCCTTCATTCCTTTATTTATTTATCTACAATGTACCAGGTGCTAATCAAAGTGCTTTTTAGATACTACTCAAGAATGCAGTGAGGAACAAAATATGTGACGTCTCTGGCATTATGGAGCTTGCAAACTAGTGGAGGAGGCAGACAATAAATAAATGAACATAAATATAATTACATAATTACAAACTGGGATATGTGCCATGAAATTAAAGAATAAAGTGGCATGAGAATGACCGGAGGCAGGAGGGACCTAATTTAAATTGAGGTGGTCAGGGAAGGCATCTCTCAGGAAATACCATTAAAACTGAGGCATGAAGGAGAGGAATTAACTAATTGAAGAGTAAATAAAGAGTGTGACCAGTAAATGCTAATTATTTTCTGCATCTGCACTGTGGATGATAGCCCGTTTAGTTAATCTTTAAGTGGAAATATGAAAGCCAATACCAAAAATGATGGCTGAAAGAGATGAAAGCAGTCACCTTGAAGGTGAAGAAGAGTGAAGAAAGATCAGTGATGTTCTGCAGCTGGTTCACACTAGCTCACAAGAGCTGATGGTGCACATCTCTTCTGTCACATTGGTAGATTGAAATTGGCCCTGGATGGAGTATTTACAACATGCAAATCAACTTACATTACAAATGAAGGGTTTTTTTTTTCTCCAGAGAGCTCGTTGTTAATTTTTTTTAATTTTCCATTTTTGTGGGCACGTAGTAGGTGTATATATTTATAAGGTACATTAGATGTTTTGATACAGACATGCAGTGAGAATAATCACATCATGGAGAATGGGGTAACCATCCCCTGAAGCATTTATTTTTTGTGTTACAAACAATCCAATTATACTCTCAGTTACTTTTAAATGTACAATTAAGTTATTATTGACTGTAGTCCCCTGTGAAATACCCATTAACCATCCCTACCTCCCCAACCCCCACTATAGTACACAGCCTCTGGTAACCATCATTCTATCCTCTATCTCCATGAGTTCAATTGTTTTGATTTTTAGCTCTCACAAATAAGTGAGAACATGCAATGTTTGTCTTTCTGTGACTGATTTATTTCACTTTACATAATGACCTTCAGTTCCATCCATTTAGTTGCAAATGACAGCATCTCATTCTTTTCTATGACTGAATAGTACTCTGTTTTTGGTTGTTAAATATTGGCCAGTACACCACTGGCAAAGGCCTTCCATATTATTTGATATTTTAAACTATGTCCTTTAGTAAAGACAAAAATTAAATCAAAAAATATAAAAGACTGAGTACCATGGCTCATGACTGTAATTCCAGCACTTTGGGAGGCCGAGCCGGGCAGATCACCTCAGGGGAGGAGTTCGAGACCAGCCTTGCCAACATGGTGAAACCCCATCTCTACTAAAAATACGAAAAATTAGCCTGGCGTGGTGGCGCATGCCTATAGTCCCAGCTATTTAGAAGGCTGAGGCAGGAGAATCACTTGAACCTGCGAGGTGGAGGTTGCAGTGAGCCGAAATCGTGCCACTGTACTCCAGTCTGGGCAACAGAGTGAGACTCCATCTCAAAAAGGATAGATAGATAGATAGATAGATAGATAGATAGATAGATAGATATTTAAATACTGAATTAGAACATAAAATTTTATTATTATTATTATTTTTGAGACAGATTCTTGCTCTGTCACCTAGGCTGGAGTGCAGCAGTATGATCTCAGCTCACTGCCTCCTCCGCCTTCAGGGTTCAAGCGATTCTCTTGCCTCAGTCTCCTGAGTAGCTGGGATTACAGGTATGCACCACTACACCCAGCTAGTTTTTGTATTTTTGGTAGAGACAGAGTTTCACCATGTTGGTCAGGCTGGCTTCAAACTCCTGACCTCAAGTGATCCACCTGCCTTGGCCTCCCAAAATGCTAGAATTACAGGTGTGAGCCATCGTGCCTGGCCTAGAACATGAAATTATTTTAAACTATGAATAGTATATCAGTCAGGGTCCAGTCAGGAAAAAAGAAACCATGTTAAGTACTTTAAACAGAAGGCATTTAATGGAGAGAATTGTTATACAGGCATTTAAAGATTGAGGTGGGAGGCTGAAGTAATTTGGAGATTAAAAATGCCAGGGAAAGTTATCACCTCTAGGGCTGGAAGAACAAATAGGAACAGACAGCATTAGAATATGAAAGTTCTAAGGGGTTGTAAGATTGGAAGGGACAATTCCATACAACTGATACTCATATCTATGAGGAAGAAGTGCAGCCAGGTGGGCGCGGGAAGGCCAAGGAGACGGGGCTGGAAGACAATGGAAATGGTATTCTGGAGATAGTGTGAAAGGTGCTAGGACAGTTGATGAAGGGTGGGTGGGTGGGTGAGGGATTGTGGTGGGACTGCTGCTCCAACAGCATGGCTGCTGCATGTACCTCTGAGGGGCAGTTGCAGGGCTGGCTTTGGAAGCACCACAAGAAGCCTGCAGCTATAGTTATAGCTGTCCTCTCCTACTGGAAGGAGGCAAACCTGAGCTGGAAGCCAGGAAAGGGTCCATTATCCCCTCTTCCTCTCCTCCACTACTCCATCAATGCCTCCTTTTGGTAGAATCTCTCTGGAACTGAGCTGGAAGATGCAGTTGGAGTCCCAGTCTTACAGGTGTAGAGCTGAGAAAAATAGACAATGAACTGGCAAAGTGGAGGTGTTTGTTTTCACAATTTATAGTTAAAATTATATGGGATTGCAAGGACCGGTTCACAGGCTAAGTTGTCAAGGTATATTTTGCTGTCAGAATAGTCAGAAGAGTCTTATGAGCCTGGTGGCAAACAGGCTGGGAAACAATTCTCCATGGGTCTCTTGTATTTCTACATGTCTTATGAGCAGGGGCACTGGCAACTTTTGTTATCCACAAATTTTTCAAGGATATTCGTATAACAAACAGCCTTGGAAGATGGATATAATACCTCCCTCTGGAACAGACGGGAGGTTTGTTTGCTGTCCAATATAATAAATATACTGTTTCCCTCCTGGGCAAAAGTTGGACAGATTTTACTTGCGTGAGGCCTAAAGAAAAAGATTACAAAACATTGGGGTTTCATTAAGCTGTGGTTCTTCAGCTAAGATACAAATTCTTGCATATGCAGCCACCTGATTTCTTCAGTATCACTCCCATGGGACTTGTGGGGCAAGAGGAACCTATGTGGATATGACGCTCATGCTATTTTTGTGTCACGATTAATAAAGTCCTTTGTCTCTTACCCAGAAGTTCCCCGGTTCTATCAACATCAGTGGCAGGCTGACCTGTTTGCTTGCAAGTAGGGTACATCTCAGATCCTTCCGTTTTTGACAGAACCTTCCATTCAATTCATCAGACACTTTGCTGTGAAATGATTGTTTACCCAGACTTTGTGGACATGTCCAGTGTACACAAGATGAATTCTCGCTGCTCTCAAGCAATTCACTGTGTAAAAGGAAAGAGGTGCTTTCCCACCACCCTCCATCACCACCACCATCACCATTTATGCCATCACCACCACTAATACCCCTATCACCACCACCATTACCACCATTGGCAGAGAAGAGAAACTGATTCAAGTCAGTTACCATATGTCTTTCTGCTGTCAGGCTTCTAAAATATAGTTAATAAATCTTTATCTGCCATTGTCTTCTTTCTTGCTGCTTTTGCCATTTGGGTTTATTCTTTGCTGCACTTCTAGTAGAGTTTTGGAAGGGGAAAATTGTTAGAGGTCTTCAGTCTTATTTGAGCAGAAATGCCTAAACTTTTACTTTCTTTCCTTTTTTTTTTTTTTTTTTTTGAGAGAGAGTCTCGCTCTGTCGCCCAGGCTGGAGTGCAGTGGCGCAATCTCGGCCCACTGCAAGCTCCGCCTCCCGGGTTCACGCCATTCTCCTGCCTCGGCCTCCCGAGTAGCTGGGACTACAGGCGCCCGCCACCATGCCCGGCTAAGTTTTTGTATTTTTAGTAGAGACGGGGTTTCACTGTGTTAGCCAGGATGGTCTTGATCTCCTGACCTCGTGATCCGCCCGCCTCGGCCTCCCAAAGTGCTGGGATTACAGGCGTGAGCCACTGCGTCCGGCCTAAACTTTTACTTTCTATCAGATGTGCTTATGTGTTTTTTTATTTGCATACATACTGATGAGCTGGAATCTTCAGGGTCCTCCCTTGCAAAAAGACAGCTGTCTGGATGTTATTTTAGGAGTAAGAATGGTATATAAACCTTCACCAATAAAACCTTTCTCGGAAAACTTTTTTCTCTTTGGAGACTTGTTAGCCATCATTAACACTGGCATCCAAATGGGCTTTAGGTCTTTTCGATAAGGAGGAGAAACCAGAGACCTCTATTTGTCATCTTGAAAGATGATTTGCAATAGAGTACCTCCTGGAAGAAAGGGCTGAAGCTGCGATCTGAAGATACCACTGGCCTAATTCCCAATTGTGCATAGGGCTGGCAGAATGTTTTTTCACTGAGCTGAGGCGTGTATCTCTACAAGTCTCGAACTTTCCAGGAAATAAATAATGTGTTGAACTCAATAATCTTAATGAAGCTTGAACTATTTCTGATCCATCCCTTGCAATGAAGACAAAAAGCACTGCTTCTGCATCTTCTGCCCGTTAAACAAGATTAGTTTACCTTTTCACCAGCTTAAACGAAATAGCAACTCAATGGTCCTCCTAGGACTAACCAAATGAGAAAATAGTGCTCTAATCAATGTTGCTGCTTAGGCTTAATAGTTTTCTGATATTTGGTCTAAATTTTATTGCTGTTTGTTGAGTATCTCTTTTTAAGCAATTCTAGTTGCCTCTCAATTATGTGCATATGTTTCATGTAATATATCTCCTTGTGGTAGACGGGTAAGGGGACACTGAGAATGACATCGGTTACTGAGTTTTTCTTGTTATTACAATCAATGGTTTCTTTATGATCATTTTGTTAAACTAGGCATGTATTATATTTTTTATTTTGAGTTCAGTGAAGTCAGTGCTGTTGCACTTATCCCCATGTTCAGAATTTTCCTCTCATCTGATGAGAAAGTTGATAACAATGTCTTTTCATCAAGGTGCTTTTAAGGTAATTTTAATGTTTTTGTTTAACATGGCTCAAAGAGCAACCCAAAAAATCAAGATACAGATGCTGATTAAAACACATGGCTGTCTGCTTCCCTGCATGTTGGCCCAGTGCCTGGAAGGATTGTGCACCAGCAGGTGGATAGGATTGTGGCTGATACACCTGATGTGAGAATGGACTATAATGAAACCCAGGATGCACTCCAGTAAAAATCAGGATCTTCATGTCTTTGACTAAATCACTTCAGATCAAGCATCTATTATGGCAGAACTAACTATGGGTTTCAAAATTAAAATAAAGAAGGACTTCAGTGTCATTATGCTATTTCCACACATTGTAGGAATTTTAGACTTGGGGGATGATATTGTGAGAATGAAGAAAAGAAAAACCACTGTGGTAGATTGACTGCACAAAATGACTCCAATTCTTTACCCCTTCTTTGCCATATCACTTTATAGTGCCCTCCCCTTTGAATCTGGCTTGACCAGGTAAATTGCTTGAGCCAATAGGATATTATCAAATATGGTGCAAGCAGAGGCTTGAAAGCACTTACTTGTCTCTCTGCACTCCTGCACTTCTGCCACCACCATGAGAAAATGAGTGGGCTAGCCTGCTAGTGGATGAGACACATGCTCAGTCCCCCTGGTCACCTAGCCAGTAGTAGCCAACCACCTGACATGTCAGTGAGTCCAATCTGGACCAGAGGAACTACCGTACCAAGCCCAACCTAAATTGCGAATCAACAAACTAATAAGCTAAATAAATGCTAATTATTTTAAGCCACAGAGATTTGAGGTGGCACCACTGAGCATTATCATGATAACTAACAATTCATACTACTACTGTCCATTTCCAAAAACATTCACCGTGTGCCTAGCAGGCTCTGAGATGATGCAAGCCTGAGTTAGGCATAATAGTCCTTTCCCTCAACATGCTTACAAAGTAGTACAAAAGACTTGTAAACAAATAACATCAATGAAAGTAGTGCTAAACATAAGCACAAATGTGATGCTGTGAAACATTACTCAGTTTCAACAATTGTAAAGAATCCCTACAATGTGAAAATGTATTACATTACAAGGGGTATGTATGCATATATAGACATATGCGTGTTGCCTGCATAATATGGTACAGAGAATCAGGGATACCCACTCAAACTACCATAGCAAATGGTATGTTTATTGGTGTCAATGTGGGTGCTTACTGGTCTGATGCCTAAGGTTCATAATGTTCACATATCTGCCTGTTTGGGATTGAGGGAAATCTTCCTTGTCAGCTTGAGCCCCAGTCAGGAAGTCACTTGCCCTTTCAATGGGAAGGAAATAAAATACCATTCACCTCATCAAGGTTTGTGTAAAACTGTAAAGAAAGGGAAATAACACAGAGGCAGCTGACCGGCAAATAGAGAAGGATCCAATTAAAAAGAAGAACTGAAGCATCGTTGTCTCGTACCTTGCTACTCAAAGTGTGCTGTATGGAGCAGCAGCATCAGCTTTACCTGGGAACTCATTAGAAATGCTATCTCAAGCCTTGCGCCAGACACAATGAACCAGGATCTTCATTATAACAAGGACCCCAGGTAATTCTTACCCACATTACAATTTGAGATTAAAGTTTGAGAAGCACTGGTGTAGCCCAATTGAGCTTCAAGTGACCTTACCCAAATAAGAAGATATGGGAGCACCAAATGCAAGCCTCCATTTTTTTGCGTGTGTGTGTGTGTGTGTGTGTGTCTGTATGTGTGCGTTTTGAGACAGAGTCTCGCTGCAACGCCCAGGCTAGAGGGCAATGGTGTGATCTCAGCTCACTGCAACCTCCGCTTCCCAGGTTCAAGGAATTCTCCTGTTTCAGCCTCCCAAGTAGCCAAGATTGCAGGAACACACCACCATATTGGCCAGGCTGGTCTCAAACTCCTGGGGGAGAGAGAGAGAGATAGTTATATTTTTTTATATATATAAACTATTTATATATAACATATATAATATATAAATATATATATATATTCTGAACTTCCAACAGTGAAGGATCAATCCCTCTGAAATAATCTATTATGCCCATAAAACCTTGAGGTAGAGAACCTCTTTAGATATTGTAAGGGAGATATTTGAATTCTGTGAGCACCAGCTGTAAATTTCAGTGAAATTAAGGAGACTAAACCATGTAAAAAACATTCTTCCTGACAGTGGTTCTCAATCTCCGGTCTCCTTTGAAAATCTGTTGGCTGGCCGTGGGGCTCACGCCTGTAATCCCAGCACTTTGGGAGGCTGAGGCAGGCGGATCACAATGTCAGGAGTTCGAGACCAGCCTGACCAACATGGTGAAACCCCGTCTCTACTAAAAATACAAAAATTAGCCGGGTGCAGTGGCAGGAGCCTATAATCCCAGCTACTCAGGAGGCTGAGGCAGGAGAATCACCTGAACCCGGGAAGCAGAGGTTACAGTGAGCTGAGATTGCACCACTGCACTCCAGCCTGGTAACAGAGCGAGACTCGGTCTCAAAAGAACAGAAAAAAAAAGAAAAAAGAAAATCTGTTAATAGCAAAGTGCCTTATTCCTATAAAGATACATATGTTTAGTTACAGACAGAATTTTTCAGGAAAATGAAGAACCTCCCAAAACCATTCACGAACCACTTCCTCACAGTGCTGATCTCCAAATTAAGAGTCCCTAAAAGAATATGGCTTCAAGAAAGCTTATTTCTTTGTGGGTATGCTACATGTTATTCAAGTATCCATTAATTGGTGACAACTTGATATGCAGAGTTTTCATCTCACAGAATTAATAAAGCAGGGAACAAATTTAGCAAATGAAGACTTGCAGTAATCAGAGGTGAGTTCCCAGTGGCCCAGTTCTAAGGTTCTGCTAGTGGTGCAATACCACCTTGCCTGGGCTTAATAGAGCTTTCTATTCTTCCTTTCTGTCCTGTTTATTTCTCTTTCTGTTGTAATCTTTTTTTAAAGTTTGGTAAAACAGATATAATATAAAAGTTATCATCTTAACTTTCTTTATATGTGCAATTTAGTAGTGTTAACTACATTCATATATATTCACTGTAGAAAATTTGGAAACTATAAAAAAAGAATAAAGAAGAACAACAAAATTGTCCCTAAGCCATCAACCAAGAGTTACCCACTGTTAAGATTTTGGTGCTTTTTTCCAAGTTTTTCTGCTACATTATTTAAATTTACATAAATATAAAAATGTTGTGACCAGGTGCGGTGGCTCACACCTGTAATCCCAGCACTTTGGGAGGCCAAGGCAGGTGGATCAAGAGGTCAGGAGTTTGAGACCAGCCTAGCCAGCATGGGGAAACCCTGTCTCTACTAAAAGTACAAAAAATTAGCCAGGCATGGTGGCGCCCACCTGTAATTTCAGCTACTTGGGTGGCTGAGGCAGGAAAATTGCTGGAACCAGGAGGCAGAGGTTGCAGTGAGCCTAGATCATGCCACTGCACTCCAGCCTGGGCAACAGAGCGAGAATCCATCTCAAAAAAAAAAAAAAAAAAATATATATATATATATATATATATATGTTGTGCAGTATGTATACATGTATATCTATCTGTATATGATATTTCAAATTGGGATTATATTGCATATAATTTTTTATTCTGTTACCATTTACAATAACATATTATATTGTTAGTGTGTTCTCAAATTATTAAAATTCTTTTTAATTTCTATATGATATTCCATTTTACGGATATGTCATAACTAACTAATCATTTCCCTATTTTTTAATGTTTACATTATTTCCAATGCTTTATCTATTTATAACCCTCTGATGAACACCTTTCTACAAAATCTTTATCTGTATTGCCAAAGAACTTTTTTGTTTTTTTCAGGTTACTTGTTTCTTCTTTATTTAGTTGTGATTGTGGAGACTATCCCAATTTTCCATAAAATCATCTCTCAAAACTGCTGCAATATCATGGCATAAAAAACTCAAAAGTGCCATAGGCATAAGGACTAGAGTTTTTAAAATCATAAACTACAATGCTGGATAATATTTGAATGAGAGCATTTGATATGGATGATATGGATTGTTAGATAAGGGATACCAAAATGTCACCAATTAATTCTTTTGGATAGATAACTGGAGGTAGAATTATTGGGTCCAATAGTGTGAATTTATGTAAGTCGCTCAATATATGTATCCCCAAGTTACTGGGAATTTGCAACTAATTTATAGTTAGAGTGCTTGTCCAACACATGTTTACCAGTATTATCTTTTATTAGTCTTTGCATATTCGTGAGACCAAAAGAATGGTATTTTTGTTTTGTTTTAATTTGCATTTTCATAAGCTTAATGTCCTTTTGTATTTCTTCTGAGTCATTGCATTCCTTTTTCTTGTTTTTCCTACTGGAGCATTCATATTTCTCTTAGTCGTTTGTGAGAGTTCTTTGTTGATTAAGTAAATAAACCTTTTGTTATTTTGTTGGAAATACTTTTCTGAATTTGCATTTGCCCTTATTTTTATAAAAATGCTTTATAACTTACAGAAGATTTAAATTTTAATGAAATTGAATCTATCAATATGTGATTTCTTAAGCTGTCTTTATGCTGAGAATGTCCTTCCCCAGGACAGATTAATTAATTGATTAATTCTTCTGATCTTTTAACATTTCTATTTTTGCTTTAATTTTTTAATCCACCTAAAGGTGTATTTGGTGGATTACACCTTGGTGTCCTATGCGATGAAAACCTAACTTAGTCTCTCTTCCTCACCCTGACTTTGCACTGACCACCACCAAATTTAGCCAATATTCCTAAAATGAACAAAAATGTTCAATGACATTTTGGGAAATAGTACTATAGTATTTTATTATTAAGAATGATTTAGGCTGGGCGTGGTGGCTCCCGCTTGTAATACTTGCACTTTGGGAGGTGAAGTCAGGCAGATCACATGAGACCAGGAGTTTGAGACTGGCCTGGCTAACACTGTGAAACCCTGTCTCTACTGAAAAAAAAAAAAAAATACAAAAATTAATCTGGTGTGGTGGTGCACATCTGTAATCCCAGCTACTCAGGAGGGTCAGGCACGAGAAATGCTTGAACCTGGAGGGTGGAGGTTGCAGTGAGCCAAGATTTTGCCACTGCACTCCAGCCTGGGCAACAGAGAGAAACTCTGTCTGGCAAAAAAAGGAAAAAAGAAAGATTTAGACTATTGTTTAAGATAGTTATTAAGGAAATATAATTTCATTCTTGGTTCACTGAGTTTGTATCAGGAATAAATGTTCACTTTATTAAATAACTTTTTCAGCCTATACTGAGATGATAATGAATTTTTTGGTTTGTCCTGATGATGTGTGTATATGATTTCCTAATATTAAAACACCTTTGCATTACAAGTCTAAATATAACTAAATCATAACAGATTGTTATTTTAATATAACTGATTAATTCACTGTATTAACATCATGATTTTTTGATCCTATTATGTAAGTAATTTTGTGTTTTGCATTTTTAAAGTTTTGTATCAAAGTTATGTTAGCTTCATAAAGTTATTTGGATAAGTTTCCATATATATAAAACATTTCCATCTAATGTCTCTTACATCCACTTTTTCAAAACTAAGATTCATTTAATTATATTTAATCTCTGTTCAAGGTACCTCATGAATCTATCAATTCTTTCATTTGTTTTATTGATTTACCTCTGTTTTTATCTTTATCAATTCCATACTTCTGTCTTGTGCCAGTTTTTCTGGTTGGATTGTTTTCCTTTTTGTTTTCTGTGGGTTTTAGGGGTACTAAAGTATAATACATTTATATAAAAATGCACAAGCATGTATGTAAAGCTCAAATGAAAATCATCAGAGTCAGTTAATTTCATCTGCCTCTTATAAAAAGGAAAAAATGTTAAGTGGAACATTATTTCATGGACACTTGAAAATGCACAACTTTTATTTGTGATGCACAAAATCTAATGTTATATTTATTAAATCAGCCTTAATTGTTATATTATTCAAACTACCAGAACTCTTTTGGTTGCAAGTGGCAGACCCCACTTGAACAGTCTTAGGCCAAAGGAAGATTCACTGAATAGACTGAATAGTGTTCCTGTTAACTTGCAATCAAAACATTGTTAAATTTGCCTGGGCCTGGTGGCTCACACCTGTAATCTCAATGCTTTGGGAAGCCAAGGTGAGAGGATCACTTGAGGCTAGGAGTTTGAGACCAACCAGGGCAACATAATGAGACACTGTCTACAAAAAGTAAAGTAAAAAGTTTAGCCAGGCATGGTGGCATGCCTGTTGGCCTAGCTACCTGAGAGGCTGAGGCAGGAGGATCAGGTGAGCCCAGGAGTTCAATGTTACAGTGAGCTGTGATGGCACCACTGCCCTCCAGCGGGGGTGACAGAGTGAGACTCTGTCTCCAAAAACAAAGAAAATTCTTAAATTCATTACAATGTATTCTAGGAGACTTTCTCAAGTTTGCCCTCCACATAATTGGTTTATTATTTTGCAGCATCAATTTTGCTCTTTTATTCTCTTCTTCCCTTCTATGTAGATTTTAATTTGGCTTCGTATTTGGGGCTTTCTTACATTCTTTTTCTCATTTCAATCAGTTTCTTTTCATAGCTATCTTTATGTCAGCCTTGTCATTTCTGTTCTCTTCACAAAGAAGCCATGTCCTTGGGCATATTTTGGGGATTTCAAGCAGATAGATTGTAACATTCTAATGTGTTTATTAGACATGATTTTTTTCCAGAGCCATAATCTTCTTTTGAATATTAAAAGGTAGTGTTTCTGTTCCCATATGCTACAGTATTTTTTCTTAGACCCCTAAGTAGAATTTTTTCTGTCTATCCATTTTGGAATTTGGAGAGTACTATTGTTTGAGCCCAGTGTTTGCCAGTACACAGAGTGCATTAAGTGTCAACAATTCTCAGATCAGACCTAAACCTGAAGTACAAGTTGGTGTGCAGAGTCTCTAATACAGTGCATATTAACC
The DNA here is from genome assembly GCF_029281585.2 of Gorilla gorilla gorilla. Lineage (NCBI taxonomy): Eukaryota > Metazoa > Chordata > Mammalia > Primates > Hominidae > Gorilla > Gorilla gorilla. The sequence continues at coordinate 27,592,670 of NC_086017.1, read as the reverse complement.
AGGGATGGTACCATTCCCAAAAGGAGGATTTCGAAATGTGGGTATGTAGCTTAGGTTGTATGGTACTGGCAGGCAGAATAATGCCCCCTATCTCCACAGAGATGACCATTCTCGAATCCTTGGAGCATATGAATGTTACTTTCAATGGCAAAAGAAATTTTACAGATATGATTAAGGTTATGAACCTTGAAATGGAGAGACTATCCAACATTATCCAGGAGGACCCAATCTGATCACAAATTCTTCAAAGTAGAGAGCCTTCCAGCTTTCCAGGCTGTGGTCACAGAAAGATGTGATCATAGAAGAAGGGTCAGAGGAATGTTACATGAGCAGCATTTGAACTGCTGTTGCTGACTTTGGAGAGAGAGGAGGATCCCCACAAGTCAAGGTGGTAGGGAGGGTAGGGTCTAGAAACTGGGAATTGCCTTCACCTGACAGCCAGCAAGAAAATGAAGACCTTGGTTTCACAACCTCAAGGAACAGAATTCTGCCAATAACCCAAATGAGAAGGAAACAGATTCCCCCGTAGAGCCTCCAGAAAGGAACACAGCCTGCCCACATGCTGATTTTAGCCTGGTGAAATGGGTGTTAAATGTTTGACCACTTAATAACAAGATAATAACTTACATTGTGGAAGTGGTTAACTTTGTAGTAAATTATTATGGCAGCCATAGGAAATGAATACAGATTGTCTCAGTGACAGATTATGGCAGATTTTCATTTTTAAAGATGGCCCAATATTGCCCTTGACATTCTTCCCATTGAAAAGTGTATCTGCCTCAACCTCAAATCAGGGTGTGCTTAAACTAACTTGCAACCAATAGAATGCAGTGGAAGTAATGTTGCATGATTTCCAAGGTAAGGCCAGAAAAGACCATGAAGCTTTCACCCTTTTCCTTGGAACACACATACTCAGAGTCCTGGGCTGCTGTGTATAAATCTGATCACCCTAAGGCTACCATGCTGTGATCAAGTGAAGCCACGTGAAGAGGCCTCCTGGAGGTGCTCTAATAGGTAGTGCCAGTCTTTGAGTTCTTCCAGACCATATGCCAGATATGTGACTGAAGGTGCATTTGGATGATTCCAGCCCCTAATAGTTGCCTTCTCCAGCCTTTGAGTTTTCCTAGCCGAGGACCAGATGAGGTAAAGAGACAAGTCATCCGTAATGTGTCCTGTCTAATTCCTGACAAAAGGATTGTTGTTCTACACTCCACTAAGTTTGGGGTGGTTTGTTATACAACATTAATAACTGGAACACAAGAGCTACTACCTGAATTGAGTGCCTCTGGGCCAGTAAAGTCACCTGTCCCACACAAGAAAGAAAACCACTTCCCCTCTAAAACCAACAGATTCTCCATTCAGAAATGGTGCTCTAAGGTATTATTATATGTCTACTGATCTGATGTTTCATTTTTCCGCTGGTTTCTCTTACTAAGCAATTTGAAATTCTTTTATGAAGAGTGTAGCATATGACCAAAATCTATTTACCCAGCAGGCAGTTTTCCTCATTCCCTTTTTGTTTCTATCCTATTTATAGCACTTTTCATTAGATTACTAAGAATCCCAAGATTGAACTTGTCTGTTCACTTACTCCTCTTTCTGCTGTGTTGCATGCTGGGAGTTGCCTCTGAATGCACAGGGAGATTGATGCTAATGAGATTGGATGCAAGAAAGTGAAGGTGAATGATAGAACTGTCGTTCTTACTGGCTTATTGATGTTTGTTTTATGGCCAGTAAAGTACCCGCACACTGGAGTTAAATGCAGACAATGAGGTTGTGCCAAATATTTTCCTGCGTTGTTGACATCCTCTGTATTGTATTGTTTGGGAGGGAGAAACTCATAGAAGGTAGTTTAGGGATATGATTTCCATCCATCATCATCAATAAATCAGCTAGTTGAAATTTCACCTGGACTTTAGCAACTTGCTTTCTCTCATTTTAAGTCCACAGCACCATATGCCAGTTTTTCTCATTTTCTCTCTCTTTGTGGCATTTTATTGGGACATTGGAAGGTGGCCTATCAGCCATCTCTAGACAGCCCCTTTGTGAACCCAGATTGTAGACACACTTTTAGAGGCTTTTGCCCTAGGACTATATCTCCAATATATTAACATAAGATATGAAAGTTAAATGAATAGTCTGATACATGGAATTAAACTCTAATTTTTCAGAAATGCATCTGTTCATGTCTTAAGGCATACATAAATGAATTGATAATTGGATATCGGGGAGAATTGGCTAAATATACGACACTTATCATGACACTACAGTATTTGGAAAAAATGGCATTGTATTTGAAGGAATAGCATTATGCCCTTTAAATATTTTTGATAGAACACTGTTTCAACTTCTGGTATTTTTGTGTGTAAAATAGATTTAATTAATAAATTAAAGATAGCCTAATAGCTAATGTCCTTCAAATAGCAATATTAAATGTTAAGCTGCAAATTATTCCTCATTAATTCATTTTAATTGAACAGGTAAACAATTATTAAGCTGAAAAGAGATGATCATAAGAGGGTTTGATGAGTTAAAAAGTAAACAGAAAAGGCCAGGTGTGGTGACTAACACCTGTAATCCCAGCACTTTAGGAGGCTGAGGAAGGCAGATCATTTAAGGTGGGGAGTTCGAGACCAGCCTGGCCAACATGGTGAAACCCCGTATCTACTAAAAACACACAAAAATTAGTCGGGCATGGTAGTGCACACCTGTAATCCCAGCTACTCAAGAGGCTGAGGCAGGAGAATGGCTGAACCCAGGAGGTGGAGGTTGCAGTGAGCCAAGATCGTGCCACTGCACTCCAGCCTGAGCAACAGAGTGAGACACCATCTCAAAAAAAAAAAAAACAAAAAAACAAGTAAACAGAAAAAATATCAGTTTGTCAGGCTCATGAGGCAAACTCACTTGTGAGGAAATAGATCCCAACAAACAACCATCAGTTAAAGAAAACTATTGAAAGTTGAAACACAAACACAGGAATAAAAAATTAGCATTGTCCATATTATATCTAAGAAAATATGTAAATGTGTTTCTTTTTATTTGGATTACAACACTGTAGCCTTTTAAAATGAAACAAAATTACTTTTTCCAGTTACTAATTAATATTCAGTTGTATTATGCTATATGTTAAACTTGAGGCTTTGTCCACAGATAACTTTTCCAAAGTAATTTTTTTCTAACTGAACTCGTAACCCTTTCACCACCCTCATACCTGAGTATGCAAGATTTCCCATTACAGTTTATAGTTAGGACTTCTGTCTTTGCAGTATATGGGCACAAAAGGCTATGTTATATTTGCCATGGGAATGATACTATTTAAGGCCCTGTGCTTATAAAATCTTTACCTTACTTATATTACTATAAAGTAGATTTTGTATTTTATAGAGGATTGCATATTAAGGTAGCATGAAGCTGTACCAGTGTATGGCTTGAGGTGTCAGTTACATGATATTGTGGCCTTGTTCTTTCAAAGTGGCAGTCAGGGATCTCATTGTGGTGTCACAGGCAACTTGACAAGCTTGATCAACCAGCACAGCTGGCTACCTGTGCTTGCTTGGCTTTGTTCATTTTTCCACATTCTTCAATCTCTCCCTACAGTGGAATTTTATTCACCATGTCCTCTGTCATGGGACTTTGCATTGCTTCCCTCTAAAGTAAGCAGATATATTACCACATCATATTGATATTCGGTTTGGCCATGTGACTTGCTTAAGACAACAGAATGTGGGCAGAAGTGATAGTGTGTCAATTTTGAGCCAAAGCCTTAAGAGACCTAGCATGTTTCTGCTTGCCCCTTTGTACTTCACTCATTTGCCATGAGCAGAACATGAACATGCCCTGTGTAGCTTCTAGTCCCAGAATGAAGAATACATGTGGAACAGACCTGAACCCAACCCAAAGCCTGGAGTCCAGCCTAGCCCACTTTGGCCCAGTCAGGCTCAAGTGAGATCATATGAAACACAGCCAACCTGTAATCCTTAAGCAAGAAAGATAAATGTTTGTTTTTGCAAGTCATTGAGATATTGGGGTTGTTTTGCAGCATTGTTGCAACAATAGCTAATTAATATCTTTCCCGTTGTTGGTTCTCATGCATTTGTCTTCCTGTGTGCATGTTTAGTGCTTTTGGCTATCTATTCAAATGGACGGAATCAAGGGGAACATGCCAAGGACCAATTGAGACATTTTTGCTGTAAATTCTCCAGGTTAGCAGAGAGATGTTACGTATCTTCAATGCTCTTATTTCAGTCATCTTTTTAAAGGATTTCAAGGTGGGCATTCAGCCTAACAAAACTGGCTGGAGATTCAGAGTTTTAACTATTTCTGTGGATGAGTTGTGACTTAGCCATTCAGATTGTAAGTACTTTGATGAATAGACTCTCTTCCTCTTATATCATGTCGTGAAGCCCTAACACATGTAAGCAAGCATTTGAGCATTCTCATGAATTAGCATGTGACCCTAACCAAAATCTTCATTTGAGTGGACCACATATTCATATCTTATTTATGTGTACTCATGTCTACAGTAGACAGACTTTAGGATAGCCTTTAATTATTTCTGCCTCCTGGTACACATCCTCATGTAATACCCTCCCTTGAGGGTGGAAGGGACCTGTGTCTTCCTTCTAACAAATAGTATATTGTATGGTAAGTGAGATGTCACTTCTGTGATTATAGTATGTAAGATGTAACGTCTGCCTTGTTAGGAAACTCGCTTTCTCTTGCTGGTTTTGATTAAGCAAGCTGCTATGTGGTGAGGCCCACATGGCAAGAAACTGAGGGCAGCCTCCATCTGACAGCCAGCAAGAAACTGAGGTCCTCAATCCTACAACTGGCAAGGAACTGAATTCTGCCAAGAATCATGTGAGCCTGGAAGCAGATATTTTCCCCAGTGAACACATGAGATAGACTGCAGCCTCAGCAGCAACTTGATTGCAAACACATGGGGAGATCCTGAAGCAAAGAACCTGGTTAAGCCATGTGCAGACTCTTGACCTACAGAAACTGTGAGTTTATAAATGTATATTGTTTTAAGCAGCTACAATATATAAATGATGTGTTCAACTATAGCAACTTGAACAAACAACTGTATTTCCATAATATGATACATATTTACTTTTTTTTTTTTTTGAGACGTGTCTCACTCTGTTGCCCAGGCTGGAGTGCAGTGGCATGATCTCGGCTCACTGCAACCTCCGCCTCTCAGGTTTAAGTGATTCTTGTGCCTCAGCTTCCCGAGTAGCTGGAATTACAGGCGCCCGCCACCACACATGGCTAATTTTTGTATTTTTAGTAGACACGGGTTTCACCATGTTAGCTAGGCTGGCCTTGAACTCCTGACCTCAGGTGATCTGACTGCCTCGACCTCCCAAAGTGCTGGGATTATGGGCATGAGCCACTGTGCCTATTTACTTTCATTCATCTCAAACATTTATTGAATACCTACCAAATGCAACACACTTCTTAAAACACTGAGGATTCAGAGACAAATAAGAAATACTGCTTGCCCTTGAGGGGCTCATAGTCTATGGAATGTCAGACATTTAAGCATTTAAGCAGCTGCTCATAACATATTGGGGCAAACACTCTCACAGGGATATGGAACTAAATGGTGTAAGCCAGTTGCTTTTTTTTTTTTTTTTTTTTTTTTTGAGATGGAGTCTTGCTCTGTCGCCAGGCTGGAGTGCAGTGGCGTGATCTCAGCTCACTGCAACCTCCGCCTCCCAGGTTCAAGTGATTCTCCTGCCTCAGCCTCCACAATAGCTGGGATTACAGGTATGCACCACCATACCCAGTTAATTTTTGTATTTTTAGTAGAGACGGGGTTTCACCATGTTGGCCAGGATGGTCTTGATTTCTTGACCTTGTGGTCTGCCTGTCTTGGCCTCCCAAAGTGCTGGGATTACAGGCATGAGCCACCGCTCCCAGCCCATGTTGCTTATTTAAGGTTTTTTCGGCACAACATTTTAAGCCTGTACCTGGAAAAAATGTAGGAGTCTCATCTGGCATAAGAAACACTATAAAATCATGTTGAAAAATGTTTATTAGGGAAACACCTGTGCATACCAGACCAAGAATAAGTAATCCAATGGAAATAAATGCTATCACAGAGAACATATGATTCAAGGAAATGAATTTACCTACTTAATTGTGATCACGACTCCATTATCCTTTCACAAAACTGTTGAAAATCAACACTGATAATCTCCCACCAATGAGGAAGGATAATGTTTTGAAATAAGGTGCTTTCAGAACAAAAGTTAAGACATTAGTTTTACTGCTGTGCTATTTAGGCATACTAGTGGGCATATCATTGGAGACATTTGGGCAGTATAGCAAAAATACCTTTGTCTTTTTGATATCCAAAGTAAAGTCCAGAATTTGCTATTTTGTATGTGCAAACATTGAATTTCAATAATTATCGTTATATGTAGAATAAGCTGCTCTTCCTGCATACTGCTTTTTCTGATGAAGACTCAGAGATAATACTTATTAATTGTTATTAGAAGAATTATTAACAAATAATTTATCAATAATAATTTACTATAATTATTATTGCACTATACATACATAATTATTTTATATATAGATACATAAATTGAATGGTTACTTTGATAGATATATAAATTGAATGGTTACTTTGTGCTAAATACCTAACAGGAGATTATCTCATTTAATGCTCTTAGTGCTCACAACAACCTAACAAGTTAGGGACTATTATTATCCCTATCTTACAGATGAAACTGGAGCCACAGAGGTTAAGTAACTTAATTAACTCACTTTAGGTTACATCATTAACAAGTAAGGGAGCTAGGATTTGAACTTGGACAATTCTACTCCTGAGTCTATGCACTTAACTTCTTAGTTTATATTCCCTCCTAATGTTTCTGACTACACCATGATCTTTACAACTTTGAGCACAGTTGCACTGGTGTAAATCAAAAGCATAATGGTGCAAACATGAGCCTTGTAATATCAACGCATTTGACATTTCTCAGGTATCCATAAATGTTGACATCATCTCCTTTAAGGGCAAATGAATTAATTTATTTATGATTTTTAAATTGATCTAGATAGGCTTTCATGAGATTCTCTGCCTATCAAATTAGTTAACAGAATACAGTACCATACATACATATATATATATATATATGTATGTATATAATACCTTATATATTGTATTAGGTAGAGTATGCAGCTTTAAAGCAAGACAGAAAAAATTCAGTGGCTTAAATAAGGTAGAAGTTTATTTCTCTCTAATTTAAATGTGTAGTGAGGCAGTCTGGGTTGGATAGGCAGTACTTTACCAAGCAATACAGGGTTGCAGTTTCCTGCAATCTGGTTGCTCTGCTGGGCTCTGCACATTGGAACCTGAGTCATTACTATATCTGTGTTCCCAGTAGCAAAAATAGAGAAAGAGAGGCAGTGTAGGGCACGAAACTTGTGTATGGAAGTGTAGGGAAGAAGAGAAAAATAGATTTGGAAAGGAGGAGGAGGTATACACAGGTATGCAGACACCACATACAAATCAATTTCTGGTTTTAGCATTTTGAGGGCAGACTTTCTGAAGAATAATTTCACTTTCATTTTCTATGACTAGGATGAGATTTAAAATGACTTTACAGCCACTCCCTAATATCACCGATCAATTGGTTGAGCACCTCATACTCTTTACTTACAAGGTTAGTTTATTAGGTGAAAGAGTTTTGAAATTATGGATGAGAAGAATGATATATATATATGTGCTGGGTAACTAACACAAGGAATGGAGTGAACAAATATTGTTTTGTCTGCCAAGTATCTCTCCCTACTCTGCCAAATAGCCATGACCCTTCTTTAGGAAACAGACTCTCTCCTACTCTTTGTGGTTGTTGGTGGGAGGGTAAGCAGAGGAGGTGCCCCTTGCAGGTCTCTGCTATGCATACAGTCACGTCCTGAAGAAAGATGCCCTAAGTAGTTCTCTCTGCATAACACCACTCTGTATGTACCACAGGATGACCTCAGCCCTGGGGCCCCATTAACATGATCTCTTCCTGTGTCTTGTCAGCTGAGGGGTAGTTGAGTTCCCTCCCGCTGTTGCTCATCTCTGGAAAATCTCCCCCATTGCATATTTGCTGCTCTGCACACTGGAAACTGAGTCACCACTCTATCTGTGTTCCAGGTAGCAGGAATGGCTCTTCCATCACCTGTTAACTCATTCCCTGTATTAGATTTCAACTGTTGTAAATAGTTGAAGTGGTTTCTCTTCTCCTGTTTGACTTATGAAATGGTCTACTTTGTTGGGTTGTTACAGGTCCAGCCACACATAAAGACTGACTAGTTCCCCTATAATCCCAATTCTCAATTATTTCAGAAGAGAAGCTGATTGGTCTCAGTTTGTTTTAGGTTATTGAAGAGAATTGATTGAGGGATAGTGGTTTTTTTTTTTTTTTTTTTTGAGACAGAGTTTCACTCTTGTTGCCCAGGCTGGAGTTCAATGGTGCTATCTTGGCTCACCGCAACCTTCGCCTCTCAGGTTCAAGCGATTCTCCTGCCTCAGCCTCCTGAGTAGCTGGGATTACAGGCATGGCATGCGCCACCAGGCCTGGCTAATTTTGTATTTTTAGTAGAGACGGGGTTTCTCCATGTTGGTCAGGCTGGTCTCGAACTCCGGACCTCAGGTGAGCCGCCCACCTCGGCCTCCCAAAGTGCTGGCATGATAGTTCTTGTTATGAGCTAGACAAATAACTCTGAAAGTATCTGCTCCAGAAACACAGAATGGTATGGCCGGGTGCGGTGGCTCATGCCTGTAATCCCAGCAGTTTGGGAGGCTGAGGTCGGTGGATCACGAGGTCAAGAGATGGAGACCATCCTGGCCAACATGGTAAAACCCCGTCTCTACTAAAAATACCAAAAATTAGCTGGGTGTGGTGGCGGGCGCCTGTAATCCCAGCTACATGGGAGGCTGACGCAGGAGAACTGCTTGAACCTGGGAGGTGGAGGTTGCAGTGAGCCGAGATCGTGCCATTGCACTCCAGCCTGGGCAAAAGGAGCAAAACTCCGTCTCAAAAAAAAAAAAAGAAACACAGAATGGTGTGTGGGGTATCAAAATGGCCATATTACCCCACAAAACTTTTATTGTTAGCCTCACAATATTTATCACAATATTAATCATTTTTACAGTCAAAATAACTCAAACAATCTTTCTTTTTTTTAATTAATTTTTTTTGAGATGAGGTCCCACTGCAGCGTGGACCTGCTGGGCTCAAGTGATCCTCCCACCTCAGTCTCCCGAGTAGCTGGGACTTCAGGTGTGTGCCACCATGCCCAGCTAGTTTTTTGTGTGTGTTTTGTAGAGACAGGGTTTCGCCATGTTGCTCAGGCTGGTCTTGGACTCCTGAGCTCGTGCAACCCACCCACCTCAGCTTCCCAAAGTGCTGGGATTACAGGCGTGAGCCACTGTGCCTGACCTTTCTTATTTTCTTAACAGTGAAATGCTTTAGCTTGTTGTTATCTCCACCTAGGGTTAGCTGCATTTTAATAGATGGCTCTAGGAGATGAAACGTTCTTCAAAACCCAAAACCCAAAAGAATGAAAATAATTTAGATGTCTTGATATTACTAATAACTGTGACCTGTAGCTATAGTCTGAGGATGAAAAAGGAAGTCCTAGAATGGGGCTGTGTTTCAGTTCAGGTCCTCTGAGAAGCAAATACCACAATGGGACTTACAAAATGAACTGAAACACAACCCCATTCTGGGACTTCCTTTTCATTTACATCAAAGCTTTTGGTGTACAAAAGCTTTATTGAGAGAACACCAATAAAGGGAAAAAAGCAGGAGCTGGACTTTGTGTGTGTGGGCAGAGGTGAAGACTTCAGACCACAATGCAGGTCTGTAACCTGGGAAAGCTAAGGGGAAAGGATAGAAGAGTTGTTAAGAAGAGTTTTAGACTGTGGCACAGTTCTAAGAAAGTTTTGGCCATGCCACTGGGGAATCCTTGAGCCAAAGCTGCCTGTTAGAGGAATCCTCCTTTGGCCTTCACTAATACCCCTGCCGCAATCAATCATTGAGTGGGAGTAGCCCAGGAGAAGTGTGGCCTCAGCATGAACTTGGTAGTGGATCCAGTGGGGCAGCTGCTGAGGCCGAAAGTCAACTATGTTCTTGCAGCAGGAGATCTGAGTCGGGCATTTCCACGGATGACGCAGAGGGTAGCACGCCAGCTCCACGCACAGCCCATGCTTACCACAACCCTTTCACTTCCCACTGGACAATCCCATACTGTAGGCTGTACATCTTATTATCATGTCAGTCTATGCCACCATAGCAATTTCAGGATCTAAAGATGGCCAGTTTACCGGGTGAGTTGAATGGAGTGGAGGAGAAAAGAGCCAGGAGAAGGGATGTGGATGGTGGCCTGACCACAGTAGTCCCAGGCTGAGTGTCCATATGGCCAGAGGCCTGGGAGAGAGCTGATCCTTGCCAAGAGAGAACATTTGTGTTATTTTCTGCTTCATTTTCTGCCATGTCCCAAGACAGAGAATGTACACAGATGTCGAAGCAGAGAATCAACTAGCACACAAGCTGCTGCAAAACCAAGTGTCACAATTCATTTTTTATTTATTTATTTATTTATTTATTTTGAGATGGAGTCTTGCTCTGTCACCCAGGCTGGAGTGCAGTGGTGCGATCTCTGCTCACTGCAAGCTCCACCTCCCGGGTTCATGCCATTCTCCCGCCTCAGCCTCCCGAGTAGCTGGGACTACTCGGCGCCTGCCCGCCACTATGCCCGGCTAATTTTTTTGTATTTTTAGTGGAGACAGGGTTTCACCGTGTTAGCCAGGGTGGTCTCAATCTCCCGACCTCATGATCCACCCGCCTCGGCCTCCCAAAGTGCCGGGTTTACAGGCGTGAGCCACCGTGCCCAGCCCCACAATTATTTTTTTAATGCTGAAGTTAGTTCAAATTTAATTTTTCTGCCTTAAACTCAAATTCTATTATAACTAACAAAACTGAAAATGAATTTTTATACAAAGTTTGTATTTTAAGGCGTTATTAATCATCAGCTTGATTACTTTTGTTTCTTTTTCCTAGATTAGATTGCAGGCCACTCTCTGCCTTGTCGGGGTGCTCTGTATTGACTGAGGACCATTGGGTCCCTCAGATTGTCTCTTGGGGAGTAAGAACGTGAGAACCCTGAGAGAAGCTGGATCCTTACAGCTATTGTTGTAGCCTAAAGGATGGGGTCATTGCTGTGGCTCTTTATGATGCCACCTGGGCTTCCCAGTCTGGGAACCATCAGAATGCAGGTCATGGGAGATGACTGGGCTGTTTTCCAACATCTCCTTACTTCTTGCCTGATAATAAACCCCTAAGGTAGTCTGGATGCCTGAGTGACTTTTCTTTGCAATGTGGAAGAACTTGATTAATCCTTGGTAGTTCAGGATAGAGATGATGAGGATCTGAGGTGAGAAGTGTTTGGGGGACTGGAGAAGAAAGCTCATTACTTGGTGACTGAATATTGCAGGATAAGGAGTAAAGGGACACGCCCAGGTTTTCTGCTTCGGGAACTAGGGGAATAAATGCACAACCAGCGGGTGGCGGGGGAGGGGGGAGCGGTGGGGGAAAGGACACAGGTCAGGTTTGAAGGGTATTTGAAAAACTCAACTCAAGTATATTGAGTTTGAAGTACCTGTGAGACCACCTGGGATACATCTCTAGCAGGCAGCTGAATACATAGGTCTGTTCTGGTTATTTAATGATATCTAATAAACTATAGGAAAACTTAGTGGCTTAATACAACTGTTTTATTTATTTTTCCACAATTCTGCTATTTGGGCACTGGGGAGAAAAGCTCATCTCTGTTCCATGTGGTGTCAGCTGCGGCAGCTTGAGTAGGGCTGGAAAATCCACTTCCAAGACTGTCTCAGTCACATGCCCGGCAGGCTGGTGCTGACTGGCCAGTAGGAGCACAGCTAGGGCTGTTGGCCAGGGGCCTTAGTTTTCTTCCATTTGGTCTCTCCAGGTGGCTTGGTTAGACTCTTCACAGTGTGATAGTTTCAGAGTAGTTGGATATCTTACATGGTGCTTCCCACAAAGGGCAAAAATGATAGCTGCTGTCAAAGTTAAAAACTAAACAGGTGAGGAAATAGATTTCATTCAGGCAATTACATTAGGGAGAGTACTTCAGATTTGAAGATCAGAGTGTCTCAGCAGGGTGGTTTTGCCCTATACTTTTATTATTATTTTAGAGCATGGTTTTGCTGTTGTCTAGGCTGCTCTCAAACTCCTGGGCTCAAACAATTTTCCCACCTCAATCTCCTGAGTAGGTGGGAGTACAGGTGTGCACCACTATGCCTGGCTGCCTTATACTTTTACAGGGAGGCATAGACAGGTTATAGATGAGATGATTACAGTTGGGATTATTTTTGTAATCAGAGAATTCTCAGCTATGAAATGTTTATCGCTACCTAATTTCAAGGGGGAAAAAGTAGTTCTAATCCTAGCTAATCACTCATGAGACAAATAGGAAGTTGAAAGGTGACTGACCTTCCCCACAGGTTCGGGAAAAAAGGAAAGGTATGTGTTTGGTCTTGTCACAGGTCATCTACTAGTTTTATCAGAGAAACTGGACAATGAGTCTCATGTAAGTAATATGGAGAAGGATTGGTCTTTGTGGTAAACTGTTTCGCAGAACACAAAAAGGTGGTGGGATTTCTTAACTATTTCTGTTTCCCATGAGTCTCTGGTAAAGTTCAAAGTTGTCACTGCAAAGCCTTTTTTTTTTTTTTTTTGAGACGGAGTCTCACTCTGTCGCCCGGGCTGGAGTGCAGTGGCGTGATCTTGGCTCACTGCAACCTCCACCTCCCAGGTTCATGCCATTCTCCTGCCTCAGCCTCCCGAGTAGCTGGGACTACAGGCGTGTGCCACCATGCCTGGCTAATTTTTTGTATTTTTAGTAGAGACAGGGTTTCACTGTGTTAGCCAGGATGGTCTCAATCTCCTGACCTCGTGATCCACCCGCCTTGGCCTCCCAAAGTGCTGGGATTACAGGCGTGAGCCACCGCGCCTGGCCCTGCAAAGTCTTTTAAGGCCTAGGCCTAGAAGTGACAGAGAGTAATTTTTGCCATATTTGATTGTTTAAGGCAGGTGACAGGTCCAGCCCAGACTCAAGGGCAGAGGACTATACATGGGCATGAATACTGGGAAGCACAGTTAATTGTGGGCCGTAAGAAAATAGTCTACCACAAGGTCTGAATCTTGGGCTGAATATTTAGAATGGGATGCCATTAGCATAACCTATGTGGTAGCTGAAACTATGAGGTGGGATCACTCTGTGGGTGTATACAGTGGTAAATGCAGAAAAGAGTCCAACAACTTTGTAAACATATGAGAATGGAATCTTGAGGGTTGTCATTTTCCCAGTTTCTCAGAAGCCCCTGTTAATCCTATTTCTTCATATACATTCATCCCAGGATTTTCTGTCATTTTGTTGCTAGCCCCATTTCTTCACTATCATCTCAGTATTCACCAGTCTAACAGTGATGATGACTGGTCTAGCCAGAACTCCCAATTAGGGAGTTTTTACATTTTATTTATTTGATAAATAAATAAATCTGGCTGGATTAAATCTGGCCACAGGCACTAACTTAACCTGTTCAGTTTCTGCAACAGAAAGAGGGGCAACAGAAAAAGAGGGATCCCTGTGTGAAGTGGGGTGTTTGTCCACAAAGGTCTCCCACACAGGCATCTTCCTCTGAAGCTAGATAACCTTCAGAAATCTGACCTTTCTCTGACTTGGTTTCCTTTTCTGGACTAAACAGTATCAATTTTCGTTGGAGCTCTTTGTGAAGATAAGCTAATAAAATACCATAAATCTCTTTTACTAAGTGAAGCATTTACCACTCTAATTAACATTATGATTTAAAGGCTTTCATATTGGGGAAACAAACACCAGCTTCCCACGTGCTTGGGTTAAAGAGAATCTTAAATCATGATTATGCAGAGACCAAGGGCAACGATGAAAGTTTTAGACATTACCTGTGTTCTGATAGTCATCAGACGTTTAGGGAGATATTACAACACTGAAGACCCTGTCCAAGTTTATGAGATAAAGATAGAAACCACAGTCTAGTATTGTGGGCTTGTGAAAAAATAACTCCTAACCTTTATCTTTCTATGGGTTGTACTACAAGGTAGGTCTGCACAAAGTGCTAGTGACTCCTCTAAAGTAGGCAGGGGTAAGTTTCACGGAGAAAGTGACAGATGAGCTGAGTTAGAAGCCTACGCAGCTACAGAAAAATGTGGCATGGAAGGCCATTTACCTGCGACAAGGAAATGTAAATTCCTTGGCAGGAGAGCCAGGATCTCAGGAGAGTCCCTGGGACCCTCTGCTCCCCTTCTCAGTCCAACCCTGGGAAGATAGTTGGTGGATGTGAACCTCTGACTAAGACCCAGGAGCTGGTTCCCAGCCTCCAGCCGCGCGCCGGTTGGAAGCAGGGAGAGAAGGGAGGGGTAAAAGCCCTCAGGCGCATGCGCTCAGCATCCTGCCGGCTCAGCCAAGGAGAGCTCTGCCCGCAGCTCACTCCCCACCTACTCGCTTCTTGCGCCTCGCGGGCCCCAGAAACCCGGACCCGAGAGCGAGCGCACTGCGCTCGCGCGCAGACTTCAGGTCCCGGGCGGGCGCCTGCGCACGAGCTTCCCAGGCGCGCGGGCTGCGAGGTTATTAGAGGTGGAGCGCGGGGAGGGCGCGCGGCGGGAGGCGGCCGCCGTTACGGCGCGAGCGTGGTCACGTGGCCGCTGGTCACCGCCGCCACCCCCTCCCGCCCTGTTCTCTTTCAGGTCGGGCCGGGCCCGGCCGCTTCCGCGAGCGCCCTGCAGACTGAGGGAGAGAGAGAGAAAGAGGAGGGGAGGAGGAGGAGGATTCAGGGAATAGGAGCTGGGGAGCCCTTCTGCGCCACAGGTAAAATAAAATAATGATGATGATGATGATCGTAAAAAAGCCCAAGCCCTCTGAACGCCTCCGCCTTCCTCCAGTGCAGCCCCACATGCAGTCGTTCCCGCCCCGGCCTCCCACTCAGCCTCAGGACAGCTTTCGCCTCCCTTCGCGCCGCTGCTGCAGCTGCAGCCGCCGCCGCCGCCTTCTCACGGGAGGGCCTGAGGGTGCCGCCGCCACGGCGGACGGGTTGCCGCACCGCCCCCCGTTTGTGCGCCTCGGAGTCGGCGTCGGGGGTGGATGGCGGGAGGGGTGGACCCTTCAGCTCCCTGGCGGGCAGGGCGGGCAGGGCGAGCTGGGCGGGGTGGCTGCTTGCAGTCTGCCTGCTTTCCCTGCCCCAGGAGGTCGGGGTCTAGACTGGAAGGCCAGCTGCAGTAAAGGCAGGGCCTGGCGGCTGGACTAGTGCTCAACTTCCTACTTAGTAAATTTCCATGTTCATTTGGGCCCCGGGAAGCACGCTTCCTTCCCTAGCCGGAAGCGAAACGGGCCCTGAATCCTCAAACCTTAAAAAATACAGTCTTTAGAAGAGAGAAGCCTTGACTTCACTTTTGAGGAAGGGAACCGTGACCTGGATTTAGTACGACTTAAGTTTATTCACACGTAAGAAACTGAGGTCTTTCAGGATAAGAGCAAAAAAAAAAAAAAATTCGCAGGGAAGGCAAATCCCGCTCCCCACCCCGACTTTTCCTGGAAAAACACACAGACCTTCACTATAAGATTCGATTCTACAAGTGACCTAGAATTTGTTCGATACTAGTTACTGGTTTTAGTTACAGGAATTATAATCTGTGTTTAAAGTTAACATCCTGTAGATTTTTTTCGAATAATAACTTTCTGGAAAGAGTTCATTTGTCAACTCTGAATTGGACAAAATCCTAAGATTTTAACATGCAGGTTTCACACGTTTGGACCAGGTTGCTTGGAATTTCTAGACCCGGTAATTCTTTTGTAAACCTTTATAAGTGTTGTGCTCTCGCACAAAATACTTAAAGCAGGAAGCAATAAATAGGTATTGTTGAAAAATAAGCGTTTGCTATCGGTGGTAAAGAAATTCATTTATATATTGGTTTTTCTCTTTGGGCTTTTCTGATTCCGTGTCTTGGTACTTTTCATACCATATCTCTGAATTCATTTGTAAACTTGAGCATTTTTAATTTTTACAGCTATCTGCAGTATCACAGAACACTCAAACCTTAATGTGGGTGGGAATCACTTGGGGCTCTTATTAAAAATGCATTTTCTGGTTCAGTAGGCCTATGGTGCATTTTGATATTGTACATTTCTGATAACGTGCAGCTGGACAAGGGACTATCTTTGAGTAGCAAGGAATTGGATAACTTGTGTGCAAAGAAATAAAGTGATGTATTTATCAATAAACATGTTCTTTTTAATAACTCACCCCCGGGTGTAGAGGTGGCTTGGGAGAAGGGGCAAATGGCAGGATGAACTGAGAAAGCTTTCAGAGTGAGCAGGCTGAGTCTGGATTCCAGGGGAGGGGATAGGAAGAGTGCAAATATTGTGTCTGTATGCTGTATGGTGACTGCATCACCTGGTCTGTGAATTTTCCATTAGAAGTTTGGTGTGCTGTTAGGTGAAAGACTTGCTCAGCTATGCGTCATTGGGTTTTATCAACATATAGGTGAGGAATCCTGGTCTCTGAGTGTACAGCTGAGATGAAAATTTCTTTTATTGGCGGAAGTATTGAGTGTGTGCTCTCAAATGCGGCCTCAGTTGAGTAGTGCATTCCTGAGTTTTGGAAGCAAATTTGCAAACAATTGAGAGTCGTACAGTGGGTGTTCTAACTGGATTCAGGTTTTTTCTAATGTAATTTTTTCACACGTAAATTAAAAAGCTTAGAAATGTCACACATAACTTCATACACTTTATGGAGAAATGGTTGTACTTTTAATTTTTTCTTTTTATTTATACTCCAACTGAGCAGAGGTTGTACTTCTAAATAACTTTGTGGAAGTTTTTAGTACCATAATTTTTATAATTTTCATTCCAGTCCTTTGATATTTATGACAGTACTTCTGAAGCGCTTACTGAGTGCCGGACACTGTTGTAAGTGCTTTACGGAACTTGACTTTTTTTTTTTTTTTTGAGACGGACTCTCGCTCTGTCGCCCAGGCTGGAGTGCAGTGGTGCAGTGGTGCGATCTCGGCCCACTGCCACCTCTCACTCATGGTTTCAAACACTTCTCCTGCCTCAGCCTCCCAGGTAGCCGGGATTATAGCCGCCCGCCACCACTCCCGACTAATTTTATTTTGTATGTTCTTTTTTAGTAGAGACGGAGGAGTTTCACCATGTTGGCCAGGCTGGTATCGACCTCCTGACCTCAAGTGATGTGTCCACCTCGGCCTCCCAAGGTGCTGGAATTACAGGTGTGAGCCACTGTGCTCGGCCTACCTTTTGTTTTGTTGTTTTTTTGAAAAGGAGTTTCGTTCTTGTCCAGGCTGGAGTATAATGGTGCGATCTCAGCTCACCGCAATCTCCGCCTCCCAGATTCAAGCGATTCTCCTGCCTCAGCCTCTTCAGGAGCTGGGATTACAGGCGCCCACCGCCATGCCCGGCTAATTTTTGTATTTTTAGTAGAGACGGGGGTTTCACCATATTGGCCAGGCTGGTCTCGAACTGCTGACCTCAAGTAATCCGCCTGCCTCAGCCTCCCAAAGTGCTGGGATTAGACATGATCCACCAGGATCACGCCAGGCCGCGCCTGGCCTGCTTTCATTTTAAAAGTCAAATTTGTCATCCGCCTCAGTGCTTGTAATCTTTTTTGAGTGAGATACTGAAATTTGCAGTTTCGTTTTGCTTGCACTTGTTCACTGGACCAGTAGTCACTGTTAAATGTAAAAGTATCTACTTCCTCTGAAAGTTTTTTATTCCTTTATTTCCTGCCTGGGCTTGTCCTCCACCCTACATGTATGCGTAGTAGATTTAGTGTTTGTTATCCTAACCTTTAGGTTTAGGGATTGACTGGGTTTCTGACTTTTTATTTGGCCAATGAGGACGATACAGAAAATGAAGCATTGGTCATTATCACATTTTAACACTGAAAAAGTAAGGACAACCCCGGAATAAAAGATCATCTTTTAAGTTGAATAATTTGTGTTTCATTTAAAAATGAATATATAATCCCTTCTCTTAACCCCCTTTTTGTCTCAGACCACTGAAAGCTTTGTCCTGTTAGCAGCAGCAGTCTGAGAAGTGGTGCTAGTCCACCTGATCCTGAGACATTTCTCTCAACATGGGTAGATCATTGGAATGGCAGTGTGTACAGTGTGTGTACCAGAACTTGAGAAATGTGAGGTCGGGGTGGTGGGATGGTCAGCAGTGGAAGAGCTGGGGGAGGGGAGGGAGATCATTTGACGGAGAGGGCCTGTGGGCTGCTTCTGGTAGCATCAATTATTACTAGACTAATGGTGAGTTTGGGAAGGATGTCAGTGTAACAACAAATCTCAGTGTAAATGCTTTCTCAAAAACCTGTGAAGTGTTTAGGAAAATGTTTATCATTCTACAAATGTTAGGTAAACATTTAAAAATAATTCCTGTGCAATGATTTAGTAACATTAAACATTATATAAATTGAGGGATAAAAAGAGGCTCAGAGGTTATCATCAGAGGTTAAGGTTGTCCCAAATTCTCTCTTGTTCTTTTGGAATATTAGGATAGAGTTGAAACCCTTGCTGCATGCCCACTTGTTGGCTTTTTTATTTCTTAACCTGATGCTGTGTTGTGGGCTGCGTGAACATACCAGCTCTGCCATGCTTTCTGGGCCTCACAGCTGAATGGCCAAGTCATTACTTACGGTTATCCCAGGGAAGCATTTGTTGCACATCTGAATGATGGAAGCCTTCTAATTGGTATTTTCTGCTATTAATAATAATTTTAATATTTTTACAAATTCTGTATGATTATGATACGTGTTATAATGCCATGCTGGTCAGCTACTTAGTCTCACAGTGCCTCACTTTTCTCATCTTTAAAATGGGGAAAATAATAGTAACTTTGAGAATTAGAGAGAGAGAGAGAGAGAGAGTGTGTGTGTGTGTGTGTGTGTGTGTGTGTTTAAAGCCCTTAATGCTATCACGTAAGTGATAGATATTCTGTGGATAATCTACAGTGTGGTAGATCATATCTATATAATCAAGACTGACTATATTTTTGGAGATTGTACAGTTTATTTGGGATAAGGCTCTATGGGCCAAGAAAGCAGAGTTTGTACTTTTTGGATGAAAATACAAAATTGGTATAGTAATGCTCTTATCCCTTTGGAGAATTAAATGCAAATAAATATAGTTTGACAGCTCAGATCTTTCAAAACAAGGAAGTAGGGCTGTAGAAAAAAACATGTCTTTGGTGGTGGTGTGAAAGGATTGGTTAAAATCTTTCAAGGGTAGTGTTGCGAAGCCTAGTACAGGATCACTTTTTTTTCTGAATGTCCATTAGTTTGGATGAAAAACATCTAAAGATAATGTCATTCAGTCATTGTCCAGTGTTGCATGTGGTTTCTGTGGCTAACTCCATGAAAATATTCAGTAATTGCAGATTTACTCTTTTTCTTAACTCAGTTGCCTAGAAAAGATGTTAACTGGGTTTTTTTTTTTTGAAACAAAATAGTCTTAAAAGTTTTGAAATAGGCATTACAGATGATTACATATTATCATAGTTTTTTTGTTAAGACAAGAGTGTTTACCTTTACTTTTTTGCTAGTCATGAAGGCCACATGAAGAAGAGTGATTGACTTTTTAAAATGGAATGATGTAATTTTATGATACTTTATGGAAGACTAGTTGTGTATGTATGTCTAAAGAAAATTCTGCTATGAGTGCATGTATTAGATCCAGTAATCACAGTATGTTAGGTTAGCCTGCCATTAGAAAAAAGAGCCACCTCCCCCAATTACAGAAAGTAATGCCTATTGTTGAAATTTTATAAAAACAAATGATGAAAAATAATTATCTGCACTGTTGGGAATTTCTTAAGGTTCTCTTCAGGGCTGTCTTGCCTTGAGAGATACTGCAAAATGAATGTCAGTTTTGTACCGCAAGTATTAGTTTAGAAAGCTGAGTAACACATATTGGTTAAGCAGGAGCGTTTTATCTTCTAGGGTTACTAAACTTTTTGTCCCTAAGTAAGATAAAAAGGTTGAACCAAAAGTACTTAGATTCCCACTTCTAATTGTGAGTCTTCAGAATAACTAGACCAGTGAGAAGTAAGCCCCCACTTCTGACATAAGCACCATGGGGAAGATACGTCAGAGAAAAACAGCTCCCACCTGATGGAGTTGGAATAAGCACATATCTTAGGAACCGGCTGCAGAGGTATGCATTCTGTTTGCTGATAAGTGGGGATCAGAATGAACCCCTTTAGAGTTTCCCACAACAGGTGGGAAGTGTTTTTTTTGTCTTTTTTTTAAATTGAGACAGAGTCTCACTCTGTCACCCAGGCTGGAGTGCAGTGGCGCGATCTCTACTCACTGCAACCTCTGCCTCCTGGGTTCAAGTGATTCTCCTGCCTCAGCCTCCTGAGTAGCTGGGACTATAGGTGCATGCCACCAAGCCCAGCGAATTTTTTTGTATTTTTAGTAGAGACGGGGTTTCACCATGTTGGCCAGGCTGGTCTCAAACTCCTGACTCAGGTGATCCACCCGCCCCAGCTTCCTGGAGTGCTGGGATTACAGGCATGAGCCACTGCACCAGGCCTCCAGGAAGTGTTTTGACTTTATATTGAGACTTTGGAGGTGTCCCAGCAGCTACCTGGCAGAAGTTCTAGAGGAGTTCCTAACGTTACATCTCTTGCCATCCTGGGATGGGATAGTGGATTGATTGCCTTGGATCCCTGGTGGAGCTTTGGGGAACAAGGTTGGAGACGTGGAGTTGATAGGAGATGGAAAGGTAGTGCCACTATTTCCATGTTTGTCTACTGCATATTCATTAAACTAGACCCCTTTTACTTCCATGAGGAACAAGAGTCTAATGGTAAGAGTGCTCATTTTTATAAATAGATGGGGTGACTTAGGAAGACTTGGGTCAAATTGCCTCCTCACCCACCTTCATTTCTCTAAGATTGGGGTTAATTTAAGTCTCTTTATCCTGTGGTATGTGTGTGTGCAAGTTTGTGTGTACCTATAGATCTACCTTTTTAATTTTAATTTTATTAAATTTTATTTTTTAGAGACAAGGTCTCAGTTACTCAGGCTGGAGTGCAGTGGTATGATTATGAGAGGCAGGACTAGCTGGATTTCCTAGGCCGACTAAGAATTCTTAAGCCTAGCTGGGGAAGGTGACTGCATCTGCCTTTAAACACGGGGCTTGTGACTGAGCTCATACCCAACCAATCAGGTAGTAAAGAGGGCTCACTAAAATACAAATTACGCTAAAGCAGGAGGTAAAGAAATAGTCAAATCGTATATTGCCTGAGAGCACAGGGGGAGGGACAATGATTGGGATATAAACCCAGGCATTAGGACAGGGAGCGGCAACCCCCTTTGGGTCCCCTCCCTTGTATGGGAGCCCTGTTTTCACTCTATTAAATCTTGCCACTGCACACTCTTCCAGTCCGTGTTTGTTACTGCTCGAGCTGAGCTTTCGCTCGCCATCCACCACTGCTGTTTGCTGTCGTCGCACACCTGCTGCTGACTTCCACCCCTCCGGATCCAGCAGGGTGTCCGCTGTGCTCCTGATCCAGCGAGGTGCCCATTGCTGCTCCTGATCGGGCTAAAGACTCGCTATTGTTCTTGCATGGCTAAATGCCTGGGTTCATCCTAATTGAGCTGAACACTAGTCTCTGGGTTCCACGGTTCTCTTCTGTGACCCATGGCTTCTAATAGAGCTATAACACTCACCGTATGGCCCAAGGTTCCATTCCTTGGAATCTGTGAGGCCAAGAACCCCAGGTCAGAGAACAAAAGGCTTGCTGCCATCTTGGGAGTGGCCGCCACCATCTTGGGAGTTCTAAGAACAAAGACCCACCCATAACAATTATACCTCATTCCAGCCTCATATACCTTTTTAAAAAAACTGAAATGGATTCAGCTATTTTGTTGTTTGCAGTTGTTTTTCACCTAATATGATATTACTCATGTCATTAGTTTTCCACGTAACTTTTAGTGGCCCCATACTATTTCATTGTATGAATGTACCGTAAGTAGTCCTCCATTCTTAGACACCTAGATTTCTTTCATTCTTCATGATAAATAGTGCTACGTTGAACACTATTATAGCTAATATCCCTCTGTGCCTATGCATTATTTAGGAGAAATTGTTGTGGGTGGAATTGCTGGGTCAAAAGATCTGCTCATCTTTATTTTTCATTTTTATTATTTTTTTTAAGACAAGGTCTTGCTCTGTTGCCCAGGCTGGAATGCAGTGGCACGATCACAGCTCACTGCGTCCTTGAGCTCCTAGGCTCAAGTGATCCTTCCACCTCGGCCTTCTGAGTAGCTGAGACCACAGGCACATGCCACCATGCCCAGCTAATTACATTTTTTTTTTTTGTCGTAGAGACCATGTCTCTCTATGTTGCCCAGGCTAGTCTCAAACGTCGGGGCTCAAGCTGTCCTCCCACATCGGCCTCCCACAGTGTTTGGATTATATTTGTGAGCCACCACGCCTGGGTTGCCCATCTTTAACAGTTGTGTTGTACATGGTCAAATTGCCTACCAAAAAGATTATGCCAGTTTACCCTTTACAACAAAACCATTTGAGAGGCCTTTTACTTGCCATTATTGGGATTATCATTTTTGTTAAACAGCTTTATTCAGGTTTGACTTTATGCTTCCCTTCTCTTGCCTTCTTACAGGTTTTAACATTTTATGTAGCTAAGTCTTGTTCTTCCTTTAGGTATCTTACGTAGATAGGCTTTTCCTACCTTATGTTTATATAGTGATTAAGTTTATTTTTTCAACTGTTTTCGTACTTTCATTTTCAATTTTTGGTTTTGCAGTTATTCTAGAACATGTTTAGTTGTACAGTATGAAGTAGAGGGTCCAAAAAATTTTAAGCTTTTGATTAGCCAGTTTCCTCAATACTGTTTAATGAATGATTTGTTTTTCTGTGGATGTCAGAAACTTTACTATTGGGTCTTCTATTCTGTCTCACTGTATTTTATTTTTTATTTTTATAAATGGGATTTCTCTCCCCCTCCGCCCTCCACATATATATGTAGGTATATAAAACATTTATAAAGGTTTATATATAGTGTATTAGAAATTATATTGTATGAATGTACTATAAGTAGTCCTCCATCTTTAGATACTTAGATTTCCTTCAATCTTTATGACAAATAGTGCTACACTGGACATTATTATAGCTAATATCCCTTCGTGCCTATGCATTAATTATTTGGGAGAAATTGTTGTGAATACAATTGCTGGGTCAAAAGATCTGCCCATCTTTACTTTTCATTTTTTTTTGAGGCAGGGTCTTGCACTGTTGCCCAGGCTGGAACCCATTTTCTTTCTTTAATGCTGTATATATTTTCTTAACCTGACTATTGCTGGTAAATAGAAGAGTTTTTAACTTCTTTTGTATATTTATTGTGTAACCAGTCGCTTTTTGAATCTGTTATTTATTATAATGGCTTTTCAGTTAATTCTCTTAGATTTTCCAGGTACATAATCATACCATCTGGAGCCAGCCATTTTTTTTAAGGGTTTTTTCATGATTAATTTTGACTTATGGAAGTTGTGCTAGAATGATTTTTCTTAATTTCATTGACTTGAAATACAATGTTTTGATATGGTACCTGTGTTTTATCTACTCAGCTCTCAAAAGGGTTTTAAAATATCTGGAAAATCACTCCACCAAATGATCTCTAAGGACCCTTCTAGCTCAGAAATTTTGTGATTCTACTTTTATGTCAAAAGATTCCTGGTAATGTACATAGCTCTCTTCCTTTATAATTATTGCCGTCTAGCTCCACCCCCCCCCAAGTGATTACTCTGCACTTTTATTTCCTTAGAACTTGAAGATTTTTTCTGTGTGGTTTAGCGTAAATTAAAAGAGAAAACTGACAGACTACAGAGCTCAGACTGTGCAAAATCACATTTCATGATTTTCTTCTGGTAAGATCCTTATGGTGAGTTTACTCATCAAGCTATGTTCCTGCCATGGACTACTTAAAGTTCCCCAAGCCACATTTTGTAATTGTCAGAACTGAGGTTAATAGAAGTCATTGGGAAGTGATAAATATACCTGGATGCAGTGAAGATAGGACAGAACGGGAGAGGTAGGAATGGGGAAGCACCTAGTATGAACTCTTCTTTCTCTGGCCCCCTTTCTGCTTCATGATTCTCTCTCTGGACTCCTTTGATTCTGCCCTCTTACTGATTTTTTGGCTTCCTGTTTATTTTCTAGATATACCTTGTCTCCTTTCTTTCAGAAAATTGCTCCTTACCTCCTTTCTACTTTGATCAGGAGTACTATATGCTTTCTACCAGTATGGGAAGTGGTCCTGATCAGTTTCCCTAATGTCCCCATCTTGTCACAAAACTACTACAAAATTTCATGATTAGTGGCAATCATGTATTCCACTTTGCAAAGGGTGTGGCAAAGTATTGATTAAAGTTGAGTGTCCTTATAACATGAAACTACTGATATGGAAGAATTAATGAAAGGAGAGACAGATACTTCATAAAGACAAACGGTCAGAGAATTATATATATATATTTAAATTTTATTTATTTATTTTTTTTGAGACGGAGTCTCGCTCTGTCACCCAGGCTGGAGTGCAGTGGTGTAATCTTACTGCAACCTCCCATTCTTCTGTCTCAGCCTCCTGAGTAGCTGGGATTACAGGCGAATGCTACCAGGCCTGGAAAATTTTTGTATTTTTAGTAGAGTTGGGGTTTTGCCATCTCTTCTGGTGGCCATCTCTATTGGTCAGGCTGTTCTTGAACTCCTGACCTCAGGTGATCCATCCGCCTTGGCCTCCCAAAGTGCTGAGATTACAGGCGTGAGCCACCGTGCCCAGCCAGAACATTATAGAATAGTAACTGAGTGGTTGAATGTTACAAAGTAGATAGTGTGGGAGTAGTGTCACCAAGATGGAAAAAGCTTCTGAAGAGTCTTTTTTTGTTTGTTTTTTGTTTTTTGAGATGGAGTCTTGCTCTGTTGCCCAGGCTGGAGTGCAGTGGTGTGACCTTAACTCACTGCAATCTCTGCCTCATAGGTTCAGGTGCTTCTCCTGCCTCAGCCTCCTGGGTAGCTGGGATTACAGGCGCCCACCACCATGCCCAGCTAATTTTTGTATTTTTAGTAGAGATGGGGTTTCATCACATTGGCCAGGCTGGTTTCTAACTCCTGACCTCAAGTGATCTGCCTGCCTCGGCCTCCCAAAGTGCTGGGATTACAGGTGTGAACCACTAGGCCCAGCCCGAAGAGTCTGTTATCTTAGACCTCCAACCTGATTTCCTCCCTGAACTTTCAGATCTGTGTATCTGATTGCCTGCTGGATAACTCCACTTCTTAATGGCTCACAGGAAACTCAGTTTAGTAAGTCTGCAACAGAATTTACCTTCTTCTCTTACAAAAAATCTTTACAAGTGTGTGTTTTTTTAATTAAATTAATTTTTTTTTTTAAATCTCAGCACTACCATCTCCCTAGTTATTCAAGCCAGAAACGTGGCAGACACATTTTACTCCATTCTCTACATCCTCGTTTACAGGCATCAAACTCAACCCTGTGGATTTGAACCCATTGTGTCTTCATCCCTACTCTGTCTTCTCTAGTTCAGGTCCCCATCATCTCTTGCCTTCGTTTCTGTAAGGTCTTCTGACTGGTGTCCCTGCAGCCAGGTAGGTAATCTTTTTAAGCTCTCATGATTCTCTTATTCTGTGGCTTAAAACCCGATATTCTCCATTGCCTATTTCCAGTTTCATGACACCCTCTTTTTTTTTTTTTTTTTTTTTTTTTTTGAGACAGAGTCTTGCTTTGTCACCGGGCTGGAGTGCAGTGGCACAATCTCAGCTCACTGCAACCTCCGCCTCCCGGGTTCAAGCAGTTCTCCTGCTCAGCCTCCTGAGTAGAGTAGCTGGGACTATAGGCGTGTGCCACCATGCCCAGCAAATTTTTGTATTTTTAGTAGAGATGGGGTTTCACCATGTTGGCGAGGATGGTCTCAGTCTCTTGACCTCGTGATCCGCCCGCCTCGGCCTCCCAAAGTGCTGGGATTACAGGCGTGAGTCACTGCACCCAGCCTCATGACCCCCTCTTTTGCCTCCCTTATATTGTGTGATTTTGTAAAAAAGTAAAAAGTACTGAAATTCTTTGATTTTGGAGGTGTTCATGTTTTTGCTTGCCTTGGGCACAGAGTAGTTTTTCTGTCTCTTCATCTTACTCACTTTTGTGAGGTCTTAGCTTAAATGCCACTCTGTTCCAGGAAGCTTCTTTATACTACCAAGTCTGTGTTGTGCTCTTCCTGTTTGGCCAAATACTCTATACTATAATATTTATGTATTACTCATAATACATAAATATTATGAATTATGAATTATAATATTTATTGTGAATTATAATTACCTTTTTACTCATTAGTCTATGTCCTGCTTTTGACTGCTCTGTGAGTGCCAGGGCCACGTATAACATCTTTACTTTAATACTTCTGGTGGCATGCTTGTTAAAAATAGATGTCCAATACCAGGTACTGTTCTGTGTGTTAAAAATACAGCAGTAAATAAGAGGCTGTTCTGGTTGTTAACTGCTGTGTGGCAAATGGCTTCAAAACTTTGCAGCTTAAAACAACAGTAATATTTATTTACTCATGATTTTATGATTTTTGTAGGACTCATTGAGGGTAGTTTATCTTCGTTTCATCTGGTGTCAGCTCAGTGGGGGTTAGATTATCTACTTCCAAATGGCTCACTTACATAGCTGGCAGTTTATGCTGGCTGCTGTCCAGGAGCTCAGCTAGGGCTATTTACTAGAGGTACTAAATGAGACCTTTTCCTGTGGCCTGGCCATGACTGGTAGCTTCTAAGAAGGAGTGCTCTAAGAACAAGCATTTCAAGAGGCAAAAAGTGGAAAAACCTAGTCCTCATAAAGGCTAGGCTAGGAACTGATAGAGCATTACTTCTGCTGTATTTTGTTGGCTAAGAAGACAGAGTCAGCCCAGATTCGAGAGGAAGAGAATTAAACTCCATCTATTGGTGGAGAAAATGACAAAGAATTTGCAACTATACTTAATTTGCTACACAAACTTAAAATACAAAAAATGAAACTACAAAAATTGTGGAATGAATTAATTCCTGTCTATACTTTCGTCTTCTTAAGAATCAAAGTACAACATTAAGTATAATTTTTTTTTTTTTTTGAAATGGAGTTTCACTCTTTTCCCCTAGGCTGGAGTGCAGTGGTGCATTCTTGGCTCACTGCAACCTCCACCTCTCTGGTTCAAGTGATTCTCCTGCCTCAGCCTCCTGAGTAGCTGGGATTACAGGTGCCTGCCACCACGCCCGACTAATTTTTTTGTATTTTTAGTAGAGATAGGGTTTCACCATGTTGTTCAGGCTGGTCTCGAACTCCTGGCCTCAGGTGATTCGCCTGCCTTGGCCTCCCAAAGTGCTGGGATTACAGGCGTGAGCCACCATGCCTGACCAACATTAAGTACAATTTTAAAAAGTGACCTTTGTTCTCACTCTTCTTGAACAATTTTACTTAATGTTCTTTATTTCTGTAATTATTCAGAAGGTTTCCTAATTTTGTTTGTTTGTTGTTTTTGAGACAGTCTCGCTCTGTCTCCCTGGCTGGAGTGCAGTGGCGTGATCTTGGCTAACTGCAACCTCTGCCTCCCGGGTTCAAGCGATTCTCCTGCGTCAGCCTCCTGAGGAGCTGGGACTACAGGTGCGTACCACAACACCCAGCTAATTTTTTGTATCTTTAGTTGAGATGGGGTTTCACCGTGTTAGCCAGGATGGTCTCGATCTCCTGACCTCGTAATCTGCCTGCCTTGGCCTCCCAAAGTGCTGAGATTATAGGCGTGAGCCACCTTGCCCGGCCCGGTTTCCTAATTTTTACATTTTAATTGAGCATGTAACTTAATCAGTTTTGTGTTCTGTTTTTTTTTTTTTTCTCTCAAATTTCATCTTTCACAAATCCTCATGCACTGATAGTACCCTAAGCATGTTTCTGGAGTTGAGATTATTGTATGAGAGGGTATGTGTAATAGAAATTTTGGTACTTAACTGCAAAACTGCCTTATAGAAAGATAATTTATACCTCAGCTTTTAGTGCAGGAGAGAACTAATTTGTTTAGAATATTGCTATCAGAGGGTGTTGTAAATCATTGTTTTTGGTTAGTCTGTTGGCAAAAATTGATAGATTGCTTTTATTTTTCTTTCTTATTTGCCTGTTTGAGCCTTTGTTTATTTTTGGGGATATTCACTTTTTTTTTTTTTTTTTTACTGATTTTCAGGTGCACTTGAGTATTGTATCTTTAACTCTATGCCTATCGTATATTGGAAATATTCCCAACATTGTTTTTAAATTTGCTATATATTTTTAAAATTCTTATTAAGGACTATTACATTTTTATGTAGTCTCATATATTACTCTTTTTGTTTACGATTTTTGGTTTTGGGATAATGTTGGAAAGACTTTCCCTATTCCAAAATTATAAAACTGTTAACACTTAATTGATGCTACATTTTTATGGTTTCATATTTTTATGTATAAGTCTTTGACCTATTTGAAAATATTTTTTCTGTGTACAGAGGAAGTAAGGAACCAAATTTATTTTTTTTTTCAAATGGCTTGACAACTTTTGTAGCATAATTTATTAAGTTACCTTTTTTCCACAGATTTGAAGCACCACCTTTATTAAATTCAAAATGCCCATATGTTCTTGGATCTGTCTCTGGAATCTTGGATTTATTCCATTGAGCCGTTTGTCTCTATATGTATCAGTAACAAGTTCCTGTAGCTCTTAGTACGTTATAATATCTGAATAGGACCAGACTTCCCTCATTATTCTCTTTATGAATTTTTTTTGGTTGATCTCACATGTTTACTTTCATGATTTTTGATAGTTTTTCAGTTGATTCTCTTTGGTTTTCTAGGTAGAAAATACCTACAAACTGGTGAATGTTCCGTCTTCCTTTCTAATATTTACACCTTTTTATTTTGTTGGCTTATCTAATTCCTTTGGCTACCACTTTCAGAATAAATTTAATTAATAGTGATGGCAGCCAGGCTCCTTGTTTGATGCCTGATGTTAATGGTAATGTTTCAAATATTGCTCCGTTAAACATTGTGCTGACTTTGGTTACGGTGTGTGGGTATGCGTGTGTGCTCTTTAAAATCACATATAACATAATTTCTGTAAAGTGTGGATGTTGACTGTTATCAAATGCCTTTTTGGGTTTCTCTTGACATAGTTATATCTTCCACCCTTTGTCCTTCCAATATGGTGAATTATAGTAACATTTTTCTAGTATCAAAATATTGTTATGTTCTTAGAGTGAACATTTATTGTATATTACTTTGTAATATAGTGTGGATTTCTACTTGCTAATACTCTTTTGGATGTTTGTAGCCATAGTCATTCATAAGCAAAACAGGCATGCAGTTCTATTTATGTGTTCTCTTTGTGAGGTTTAACATCACTGTTTTACAGGTTTCATCAAAATAATATCCTTTCTCTGTGCTCTGGAACAGTTTAAAGAGCATGTCATTGAAATAACTCACCTATTTGTGTAGGCCTGGTGCTTTTTGTGGAGTATTCCTTTGTTTATTCTCTTAGTTTCTTCCTTGGTTATTTATGTGTTAAATTTCTCTCATTTCTTGGATCAATTTTGGTAATTTGTATTTTTCTAGTAAAATCATTTATTTCATGTAGATTTGTGGACGATTAACAATTTAATAAACGTTTGGGTTATTTCCTCTTTTTGGTGATTTCTGCTTTTGTTATTGTTTCTTATGACTCTGTTTCTTGGCAGAAACAAGATTGAACTCAGTTCTCCTTTATTTATTGTCTTTTCACCACACTGGCTAAGCTTCCAGTTGTTTCAAATGCTTAATTTTTGTACTTTTTTTTGAGACCGAGTCTCACTCTGTCACCCAGGCTAGAGTGCAATGGCACGATCTTGGCTCACTGCAACCTCCGCCTCCCGGGATCAAGTGATTCTCCTGTCTCAGCCTCTCGAGTAGCTGGGATTACAGGCATGCACCACCGTGCCCGGCTAATTTTTGTATTTTTAGTAGAGATGGGGTTTCACCATTTTGGCCAGGCTGGTCTCGAACTCCTGACCTCGTTATCCACCTGCCTCGGCCTCCCAAAGTGCTAGGATTACAGGCATGAGCCACTATGTTCGGCCAATTTTTTTACATTTTAAGTATTGCTAGTGGGGGGACAATCAGTAGACCACTAAATTCCACAGCTGTTATACGTATTTCTATTTGAAGACTTAATTTCAGAATCTTACTATCTATTAGTAGCCGTATAATAGGATTGATCTGTTAGATTTGGTAAGATTCTATCCTAGACAGTATTGGTGGAATCAAGTTGAGTAAAGAGGTTATTCTTTGCTGTTAGTGTTACGTAGTTCCACAAAATGAAACTTTTAGTGATTAAGATATAAAAATAGGAAACCTTTTGAAATAGAAAACAGGGTAATATGGTCAGCTTGTTTACATGGACAAAGTAATTTTCTGAAAACAACTAGAAGAGCAGGATAAAATATATTAAAAAGGTTTATTCTTTCAGAGCTAACATGCATAGCAGCAAAAGAAATCATCAGCAAAGTAAACAGACAACCTACAGAATGGGGGGAAATATTTCTAAACTATCCATCCAACAGAGGTATAATATCCAGAATCAATAAGGAACTTAAGCAATTGAACAAGCAAAAAACAAACAACCCCATTAAAAATTGAGCAAAGAACATGAACAGGCACTTTTCAAAAGAAGACATACATATGCAGCCATAAGCATATGAATAAATGCTCAGCATCATTAATCATTAGGGAAATGCAAATCAAACCCACAATGAGATACCATCTCATACCAGTCAGCAATGGCTATTACTAAAAAGTCAAAAAATAACATGCTGGTGAGGTTTTAGAGAATAAGGAATGCTTAAAAACTGGTGGTGGGAATGTAAATTAGTTTAGCCATTGTGGAAAAGTAGTGTGGTGATTTCTCAACTTAAAATAGAAGTATCATTTGACCCACAACCCCATTATTGGGTACATGCCCAAAGAAATATAAATTTTTCTATCATAAAAACACATGCACACGTCTGTTCATTGCAGCACTGTTCGCGACGGCAAAGACATGGAATCAACTTAAATGTCCATCAGTGGTAGACTGGATAAAGAAAATGTGGTACATACACACCATGGAATACCATGCAGCCATAAAAAAGAATGACAATCATGTCCGTTGTAACAACATGGGTGAAGCTGGAAGCCATTATCCCAAGTGAACTAATGCAGGAACAGAAAACCAGATATTGCATGTTCTCACTTGTAAGTGGGAGCTAAACATTGAGTACACATGGACACAAAGAAGGGAACAACAGACACTGGGGCCTACTTGAGGGTTGAGGGTGGGAGGAGGAGGGAGATGATCATAAAAGTACCTCTTGGGTACTGTGTTTATTGCCTAGGTGATGAAATAATCTGCACACCAAACCCCTGTGACATGCAGTTTACGTATATGACAAACATGCACATGTACCCCTGAACCTAAAATTAAAAAACAAATTACCAGGACTGAATCTATATGAAGGCAGGAATTCAGAGAGAGAAGCAGAGTATTAAAGACTGCTTTTCTTCTGAGGACATTTGCCACATTCTGAGGAGCTTTTACTTTGCTTTTGAAGGCCTCACAAGGCACAGGATATAGAAATGGAAGCCCAGGTTGGCCCAAGGTGGGGAGTCTAATAAGAAATTCCTTCCCTATAAAACTGAGACTCCAAAGAGCCATGCCTGTAGAGTATGAGCGAACCAAAATTAAAACCCTGCTATGCTCTTGCCCACAGGAGGCTGCAAGAAAAGTTGCCTTGTACCTAAAAAAAAAAACACTTCTTCACTCCTAAGTAGTTATAACAACTGGCCTTCTCTCTCTTGGATTTGCAGTTCAAATTTTACTTTGCCTGGTACCAAAAAAATCCCTCAAGCTGTAACTTAAAGTGGTTTTAGATGCCTCACAGAAAGAAATGAAAATCCTCTCAGAATACATTTTAATTTTAGGCTCCAGGGAATTCTCACAAATAATTTTCCATAGAATTAGTTCACAGTAAATTATAACCAAGCATGCAAGGAAACATGATACCATGAGTAAGAGGCAGCAAAAACGACAGAAATAGACCCTTAAAAACTTTGGATATTGGAAATATCAGACAGAGATTATAAAACAACTGTATTTATTGATGGAAAA
This sequence comes from Gorilla gorilla gorilla, assembly GCF_029281585.2. NCBI lineage: Eukaryota > Metazoa > Chordata > Mammalia > Primates > Hominidae > Gorilla > Gorilla gorilla. The sequence continues at coordinate 27,560,317 of NC_086017.1, read as the reverse complement.
ATATCTGCTGGGAACAAGAAACTTAACACATTTGAAAAAGACCTAAGCAATGAAGCCTCTACAAGTGAAAAATGCAGTAATAACTATAATGAAAAACTTGGGTGTAGTTAACAGCAGATTGGATACAACTAAAGAAAGAGATACACAATGACCTGGATATATGAGTGAAGAAATTATCCAGAATGTATCACAGAGAAGGAAATGGGTAAAAAGAAAGAGGGTAAGATATATATTTATAAACACACACATACACATATTACATAAAATGAGAAAGTGACATGTCTTTCATTAGTTTTCCAAGAGCAGAAGGGAAACATAATGGGAAAGGAATAGACAATATTTGATGAGATAATAGTTGAGAATGTTTCAGAGCTGATAAAAAGCACCATGACAAATTTGAGAAGCTGAGAGAACTGCAAGCAGAATAACGTAAAGAAAATATGCTTCTAGAGACATCATAGTAAAATGAAGAACATCAACAACAAAGAAAATCTCTTAAAAATCGCCAGAGAATAAAAGATTACCTTCAAAGGAGCTGAGGCAGTTACAATGATAGCTGACTATACAGGGGCAAAAATGGAAGCCAGGAAACAGTGGAGTGATATCTCAGTGTGCTGGAAAAAAATTTGCCAATCTAGGCTGGGTGCGGTGGCTCATGCCTGTAACCCCAGCACTTTGGGAGGCTGAGGTGAGAGGATTGCTTGGACCCAATAGTTTGAGACCAACCTGGACAGCATAGTAAGACCCCATCTCTACAAATACTTCAAAAAAATTAGACGAGCATGGTGGCATGTGCTGGTGGTCCCTGCTGAGACCATAGGCACAGCCATTTGGGAGACTGAGGCTAGAGGATTGCTTGAGCCCAGTGAGGCTGCAGTGAGTTGTGATTGTGCTACTGCGGTCCAGCCTGGATAACACAGAGTGAGAGTTTGTCTCAAAAAAAAAAAAAAAAAAAAAGTTGCCAATCTGGATTTCTATACCTGATGAAAATATATTTCAGGAGTAAGGGTAAAATAGTGAAATAGACATTTTCAGATAGAATTGGAAAATATTCTCTGATTTTAAAGAGAACATGTATAGATAGATATATTTTCTGATTGGTTCTAGTATTATAATGAAGTATTCTAATGTAGTTGACCCTTGAACAGTGTAGGAGTTAAGGTTGCCCACTCCCTGTGCAGTTGAAAATCCATTGATAACTTTTGACTCCCTCAAACTTAACTACTAATAGCTTACTGTTTATTGCAAGCCCCACCGACAATATAAACAGTTGGTTAACACATAAATAGACTGATATCTACATGTATTTTATGCGTTAATTTTGATATTTGTAGGCTGTGTGGTTCATCTGAATTTTTTCAAATTGTTGTGAATCTCCAAAAAATTTTTTAAATACATGTTTTGAAAAAATCCACGAGTGTACTGGCACAGTTCAAACCCATGTTGTTCAAGGGCAAACTGTATAAGCAGTTCTGAGCTTCACATAATTATTTTATTCTTAGAAAATTATTGTTTATACTTCGTAAACACAGATACTGTTTGGCAGTACTTTTACCAATACATTACTCCAACTTTTGGATCTTTGCTCTGTTCAGAATCATCAGTATTTTTGTAGGAAATCTTTTGTGGTGTGATTAATGGATGTTTTTAAGTCTTGCTATATTAATAATGTGTTTTTTTATTTTTACTTTTTTGGTTTTTTAAATTTTTTAATTTTTGTGGGTATGTAGTAGGTGTATATATTTATGGAGTACATGAGATGTTTTGGTTCAAGCATGCAGTGTGAAATAATCACACATAGAGAATGGGTATCCATCCCCTGAAACATTTATTCTTTGTATTACAAACAATCAAATTACACTTTTAGTTACTTTAGAATGTACCATTATTATTATTGTCTAGTCACCCTAGACAATAATATAGTTAATAATAGTTGCACTATATAATAGTAGGTTTTATTCATTCTTTAGAACTATTTTTTTGTACTCAGTGACCAATTTCACCCCAATAATGTGATTCTTAATATTCATATTTGAAATGGTAAAATGCAAACCACATTTGGGGAAAACCGTGTCCTGCTATTTGCAAAAATTAGTCCTGGAAATTACTTTACTCTCACTGCCCCAGTCCCAAATACATTTCTGGGGAAAAAATAGTGGGAGATGTGTTTTTCATCCATGAACAAGGTTTGTGTAAGGGAGATCCTAGGCTAGTGGGAAGAGCAAACAGACCTTAAAGTTAAATGGATCTGGATTAGAATCTGGCTCCACCACTTAGTAATGCAATCATGCTCAAGTGACAACTGTTCTGAGACTTTTCTCATTTGTAAACTAGGGATAACGACTACCTTGCAGGTGTATTGTGGGTGTATTGCAGTTATGTTTGTAAAAGGCACTGAGGACAGTGTATGACTCTGAGTGGGTTCCCAAGATATTGCAACTTAAAAATTGTTACTACAGGGTGAGCTTTTGAAAAATTGAAATCTGAAATGATCCAAAATCCAAAACTTTTTGAGTGCAGATGTGACACCAGAGGTGGAAAATATCTAACCTGACCTGTGATGAATCACAGTGAGAACTTTGTTTTATGCACAAAATATTGTGTAAAATTACCTTAAGGCTGTGTACGTAAGGTATAAATGAAAGATAAATGAATTTTATGTTTATACTAGGGTCCCATCTTTTGAATATGCATATATTCAAAAATTTGAAAAAAAATCTGAAACACTTCTGGTCCCAAGTATTTTGTATAAGGGATACTTGTGCTGAGTAAAATAGAAGTGTTAATTAAATCTGGCAAGGAGGTTGAAATTGTACAAATAATATAAAAGAATTGATGATACTTTTAATATAGAAGAGTTAAGGACGTTGATAGTAATGATACTTTTTTTTGAAGGCAAGAAAATATCAGAATAAGGCTTTACCTGTTGATTTGATGGTTAGTTTTCCATAACTTTGGTTGTGTATGTTGCTCACAGGTCAGGCAACTTCACATTATTATTAGTAGTAGTAGTAGTTAATTAATTAATTTTTTGAGACAGTGTCTTGCTCTGTCGCCCAGGCTGGAGTGCAATGGCATGATCTCGGCTCACTGCAATCTCTGCCTCCTGGGTTCAAACGATTCTTTTACCTCAGCCTCCCTAGTAGCTGGGATTACAGGCATGTGCCACTACCGCCTGGCTAATTTTTGTGTTTTTAGTAGAGATGGGGTCTTGCCATGTTGCTGAGGCTGGTCTTGAACTCCCCAGCTCAGGGAATCTGCCCGCCTCGGCTTCCCAAAGTGCTAGGATTACAGGCGTGAGCCACCATGCCCAGCCACATTATTATTATTATTACTATTTTTTGAGACAGGGTCTCACTCTGTCTCCCAGGCTAGAGTGTAGTGGCACAATCTCGGTTCACTGCAACTTCCACCAGCCAGGCTCACAGCTTCACATTTTTCATGACACTTATGAAAGAGGCAGTGGCATGAAGGCAAGATGAAATTAGTGACTTTATTTGAAAAGTTAAAAAGATTGCCAGCCACAACACACACACACACATGCTCTCACACACTTACTTTTCTGTCTCTTGATGTTGAAGTTCATGTTGACAGTTAACTTACGGTAAACCTGAATTTTTTAAAATTAATTCAGTTAAAAAATGGTTATGAACTATGTACTTGACATTACACTTTTGTTTTCCAAAGGTAAATTTATTGACCTGCAATAATTTAGGATAACAGCCATCAGAGAACTCTAATTACTGTTTAAATTAAGAATACTTATTTCTATAGAATATTTGATAGACCTAGATTTTTCTTTTTATAGTTTATAGTTGAGACACAAATATAATTTTTTGTTGTTGTTGTTTTTGAAACAGTCTCGGCCGGGTGTGGTTTCTCATCCCTGTAATCCCAGCACTTTGGGAGGCTGAGGCAGGCGGATCAGTTGAGGTCAGGAATTCAAGACCAGCCTGGCCAACATAGCAAAACTCTGTCTCTACTAACAAATACAAAAATTACTCAGGCGTTGTAGTGCACATCTGTGATCCCAGCTACTTGGGAGGCTGAGGCAGGAGAATCGCTTGAACCCGAGAGGCAGGGGTTACAATGAACCAAGATTGTGCCACTGCACTCTAGCCTGGATGACAGAGCGAGACTCCATCTCAAAAAACAAACAAAAAAAAAGAAAAAAAGTAAAGTCAAAAAAAAAAGAAAGTCTCACTCTGTTGCTCAGGCTACAGGGTAGTGGTGCTATCACTGCTAAATACAGCCTTGATTTCCCAGGCTCAGGAGATCCTCCCCACTCAAGTGATCCTCTGAAATAGCTGGGACCACAGGTATGTGCTACCATGCCCAGCTACCTAAAAAAAATTTTTTTTAGAGACAGGGTCTCCCTATGTTGCCCAAGCTGGTCTCAAACTCCTGGGCTCAAGCAATCCTCCTACCTTGCCTTCCCAAAGTACTGGGATTATAGGTGTGAGCCACCATGCCCAACCTACAGTGTTTTATGATGTAGAATTACTTGTACACCTTGCAAATTATTTTCTAGTTCTTTTATTTTTACTCAACATTTAGCCATTATTTTCTCATTGAGTAGTGATGACTAAGTAGAATGTATTAGCTGATTGCATTTTTAAACCATATTTTTTATTATAATGAAATTTAAGAATATTATAAAGACAATGCAGAGGTTTTTATCTTTGAAACTTGATATCATTTTAAAAATGTTGGCTACACAAATGTGTTACATTTGTAGCTTTTCAGTTTTTTTCACGTTACAGAGACATTGAAAACAAAGCAGCCATTTCTTGATTTATCTTTTAAAAAGTTGCAAGATCTTCAATCAAATACTTGAAAGTGATTTGGGTAAAAAGAGCGACACGGCTTTATCTAAATACACACATACACAAATACTTCCTATTAAACATGTTAAGTGTTTTAATTTTCTTGATTTACTTTAGACACTCATGTGATGCAAAACTTGAGCAGAGCAAATTTTTGTGTAGTTAGATCATGTGATATTAGTATTCATGCAGTGCTGGTTTTGATCTTGGAGGTAATCCCTTATAATCACAAACTTTAAAGAGTGTTAGGATTATACTAAGTTGATATATTTTGCATTAGTAAAAATACATAGGATTAGAAAAGACACTGTATAAAACACATGTAGATTATTTTCTTGTTTACATTTGGCTTTGTATTTCCTATTTTGAGCTTTGGTTGTTTATATAACACAGACTGGTAATTTCTTATTAACTAGTGAATGTACTATGTGAAAAATTATAGGTTAAGTTTGAGTGAGCCTCTGTTTTATATCCTCTAATTTTATATTTTGAAAATGATATTTTTTGATTTTATTATGTCAAACTTTTGTGCATCAAAGTCAGTCCTCATAGGAATAGCAGTTACTACTATTGTTTGTTAAGTAGAGTTTATTCATGTATCTCTTCGGTGCTGTAGTTTGACCTTTCTGCAAAACCAAAGGGATTTTTGTGGATAATCATGTCTTCACATTCTGTAGTACTATTAAGAAAACTGAGGTTAAACAAAAGAAATCTAGATTTTTAAGTTTATCTAATAGTCCATTTAAAAAAATAATACTGGACAAAATGGGCTTTTCTAGTCATGATTGCTTATGGGAAATAAATAATATGCTAACAGGTTTTACTGGGTGACTTTTGTGGTGCTCTGCTGAGAAACCTTTCATTTTTCAGATACTCAATAACATTCTAGATTTGTAGTGGAAAAATACATAACACTGCAGTTTCTCCTTAGTGGTTTGTCAGTGTGTATGGTGACCAGTGTTATTAGTTGATGGTAAGCTTTCATTTGAAACATTGTAGTTTTTTTGTCTTAAATAGCCATTATCCTTTATAAAAAAGTTTATTTAAGAAACTATAAATTATTGCAGTATTGAGAGGATCAATGAAAACTTTGGTGGAAGCAAATCTTTTTTGTAATTTAGTTGATTTTATTTTTAAAATTTCAATCCTTGATGATACCAAGGAATTATTGATATTGTTGAGATAATGACATTGGGATTATGTAAGAAGAATTTGTACTTTTTGTATGTTTTCAGTATGTAGTGGTGAAATAGGTCTGGGACAGTTGAATAACTATAGCAAAATTTGATTATTTTTGAGTCTGGGTCATCTGTCTATAGGGTTTTTTAATTCTATTTTTACTTATTTTGTATATATTTATTAAGTGGTATTATAAAAATCAATTAGAGATTACCATGGGCTGGAGGAGGAGCATTGGGGAATGATTGTTTAATTGGTGCAGAGTTTCTGTTTGGAATGATGAAAGTTCTGAAAATAGGCAGTGGTAATGATGGTACAGCATTGTGAATATACTTAACATTGATTTGTACAGTTAAAAATGGTTACAATGGTAAATTATTTTATTTTTTTGAGTTGGAGTCTCACTCTGTCACCCAGGCTGGAGTGCAGTGGCGCGATCTCGGCTTACTGCAAGCTCTGCCTCCAGGGTTCACGCCATTTTCCTGCCTCAGCCTCCCGAGTAGCTGGGACTACAGGTGCCCACCACCATGCCTGCTAATTTTTTTGTATTTTTGGTAGAGACGGGGTTTCACCATGTTAGCTAGGATGGTCTCGATCTCCTGACCTCATGATCTGCCCTCCTTGTACTCCCAAAGTGCTGGGATTACAGGCGTGAGCCACTGTGCCCGGCCGCAATGGTAAATTTTATGTTATGTATTTCACAGTAATAACAAACCAATAAAAACAGGTCCATTCATAACAATAATCCCCAAGAACCATCTTCTTTTAGGAAAAACCTTTGGGAATATGCCAGTGGGTGGGAAGAGAAAGAAAAGGAGGGATTAGGATAAATAGGGTGCTGGCTGTTGCTAAGCTAGTGGCCGGGGGAGTAGTCAGACCTTTGGGGCTAGCTCTCCAAATGTGTTGGAGGGCACCTTCGCTTTTCCCCTTCCTATCTTGTCTTATTAACTTCCTACTTCAGTATGGAGAAGAGGAAGGAAAAACACTCTTGTCATTTCAGCACTCTCTTAGTAGGGTTGAATTCTAGAGCAGTATTCTAGTGTAGGTTAGTGGTTTGTGACATACTTCATGGGCTGCCGTCAGCATAAAAAAAAAATGAAAAATATCAAGTGCACTGTGCATAGTAAGTGTAAAGGTGGTTATTATAAAAATTTTGTTTCAGTTAAATGTGTATGTGTATGGGTTTGTGATATAAAATATATTCCTTAGAGTGGTACATGTTTTGAAAAGGAGTAAAGGAGTAGTATGGAGGATATTGGTGGCCACCTAGTCACTGGAAAGCATATATCAAAATTTGTACAAAGAGGCTTAGATTGTAAATAACTCAGCATTTCACCCTATTTTTAGACACTAATCAGACAACCAGGAGGAGCAACAGGCCAGGAACATGTGTAACAAGACTGTTCTATCAGTATATGATGAACAAGCCATGTACAAAGTTAGAGGAGTACATGGGATGGTGGCTTGAAGATGCTCATCTCATTTAGGGCCTTTGTTTTGGTAAGAAATGTGTATTAATTGGTAATTACTAATGAACTTTTTGAGGTAGGTCCTTGTGATCTGTTTATTTGCAGAACATGACACAGTAGATGCTGAGTAAAGCTCTCATTATATTTACACAAATATTATTTATGTTAATGTGTGAAAGTTTGATAGTATTAAATAAAGATTATTTAAAGTATTTGCTACAGACTGTCATGTTGCTTTAGCCCCCCCGCTTTTTTTTGTTTTGAAAAATCCTTTACTGCTTTATTTTTAGCTTGAAATCACCCTCATGGCATATTTTTCCAGAGAAAGCAAGGGAGAATAATAGAATTACACCCTAGAGTCAGAGAAGACTGATCTGAAATTTTACTTATACTGTTTACTGGCTAGGTGGCTTGGAAAAATTTTGTAACCTTTTTTGATTTTTATTTCCTCACTGTGAAATTTCCTCTGAGAGTTTTACATAAAATGAAGTGATTTACATAAAATGCCTAGAATTTTATGCTCAGCAAGTCCATGATATTGAAGTCAGGTCCCTCTTTCCTCAAATCTAATTCTTCCAAAGTCTGTAATCTTAAGTCAGTTTTTTGCTTTAGTTTGGGGATTGCTGGGAATATTATTTTTCTTTGATCAAGAACAAACACTCAGATTAATAAACCTTGTTTATGTATAAAATAAAAACAAATGGTAGATATTCTCTCTGCTCTACAAATATTTCATTTCCTGAAATATTCTATGGCAGTGAGTGAATTATTATTTTATCAGACTAACTCTGTTAAAGAAATTTCATATAATGATTACATGAAAAAGGAGTTGAGAAGTACTATAATAGTTGTTAACACTGAGCTAGTTAAAAAATTGTGCCATTATTCCTTATGTTTAAGGTGGTTCTTTTCAACTTTGATATTTTACATTGTTAAAAAAACTATATGAAATATGTTTAATGGATAAAGGTGTATCTTTCAGCTGATTAGTTGCATTTGTCTTGAAAAAGGACTGAATTTTGTAGATTTGAATGATAAGTCGCTGACAGGAGGTCTTTAATTTTTTTTCCCCTCTGAACAGGTGTCTTGGCCTGCAGTGACTCCAAATCCCATAATCCTTCCAGTTGTCCCCTCCACTAAGTAAATTTAAAAAAAAAATGACAGTTTTATTATAAGTGATTGACTGAATTCAGACAAATATTGCAGCTGAGTAAAGACTTCATCTCAGTAAGGAACACTTTGGTCTGACTAAGATGGGTTCTGGTGGTTGCTGTAGTGGAGGTAGTAGACCTCTTAAGAGGTTATTACATTATGATAGTCCCAGCAATAGAGGAGTGGTGGACATAAACTCTCAATGGTGTCTTTTTATGTCTTAAGTTGTTAATTTCATCTAAGGACCTCATGGTGCCAAGCGTCTCAGCCCATGCCCAACTTTTTTCATTTTTCTTTTTTCTTTTTTTTGAGACGGAATTTCACTCTTTTCGCCCAGGCTGGAGTCCAATGGCACGGTCTCAGCTCACTGCAGCCTCTGCCTCCCGGGTTCAAGTGATCGTTGAGCCTCAGCCTCTTGAGTAACTGGGACTACAGGCATGTACCACCACATCTGGCTAAATATTTTTAGTAGAGATGGGGTTTCACTGTGTTGGCCAGGCTGGTCTCAAACTCTTGACCTCGTGATCCTCCCACCTCGGCCTCCCCGCCTTTTTTTTTAAGAGACATAGTCTTGCTCTCTCTTCAGGCTAGAGTGCAGTGGTACCATCATAGCTCACTGTAATTTCAAACTCGTGGGCTCAAGCGATCTTTCCACCTCAGCCTCCTGAGTAGCTGGGACTACAGGTGTGCTACCAGGCCTGGCTAATTTTTTTGTTTTTGTAGAGGGAGTGTTGCTCTGTTGCCCAGGCTCGTTGTGAACTCCTGGCCTGAAGTGATCTTCCTGCCTTAGTCCCTCAAAGTGCTGGCATTTGACAGGTGTGAGCCACCATGCCTGGCTTCCATGTCCCACTTTGATAGATCCTTCTTTTATGTTATTTGAAAATTCAGAGTAACTCTAAGACAAAAATGGACAAAATGATTTTTTGTTCCCAAATTGCATATGCCCCCCTGTATATACTGATACTTGGTCTCCTTGAAAAAATCATTGTCATAGGGCTAGAAATGAGAGTAAGTCACAGACCTTGCTCTCTAAAAATAGAAATGGGAACCACTAATCATGATCGAGTATTCTCTAGAGTACTGGAAGAGTGCTTTGCTCTCCTGGACCCAGGTAAGTTCTGTGTTATGGAAGTAATTTCACAGGAACTTGAGATCAATGCCCAGTATTCCCTAGTGTAACTTTTGATATTGAAGAGTGACAGATTTGCAGTATGACATTTACATTTAGTAAATATATCTTTTAAAATACTCATCCTGCATCTGAATAAGATCTACTTTACAAATTCATTTTAATGTATATTCTCTGATAATTCTGATAATACATATGAGGTAAGTGTTATTGTTACTGCTATCTTCCTTCCTTCCTTTGCACATTTAAGTCTAGTTTGTCTTAAACTCTAGTGGGATTTCTACTGTGTCTTGCATAGATTGGTCAAGACAGAATTTTTGTCCTGAAGGATCCTGTAAATGTAATGGGGATCAACACTATTAAGTCTTGAGTCAGGTTAGGTTCTGTTTCTTCTTGAGTCAGGTTGTAACAGTACATTTTGTTTTTATTTTTTAAGAGATGGGGTCTCACTATGTTGCCCAGGCTGGAACTCCTGGGCTCATGGGATCCTCCTTTCTCAGCCTCACGAGTAGCTGGGACTACAGGCACATGCCACCATGCCTGACTTGTTTAGTTGTTTTCCCAAAGTGTTTTTGCAAAGACTTTATTCCTTGTTATGTGTGGTCAGTAAATTCTCTGTTCTTTACCTTGTGTTTAGCTAGAGTTGTGACAAAACTGCCTTGAATGTCAAGAGATAAAACAAAAAACAAACCCAGCAAACAGAAGAAGAATGTCTCTCCCAGTCTTCGTGGATTGGCTCTCTTTGGGAGTACTCTTTCAATAGTTAGCCAGGCTTGCACTGAGCCTAGGAAGCAGTCCAAGGTGGAAGCTTAGAGTTCTCACAAGTTTTTTCTGATGATGCATGTTATAGTGCTGTCTTCCAAATTCCCCTCTATGCTCCTAATTTATCAAATAAATCATCTCCAGCTTCTGGGCATTAGGTGACTATTGTATGTTTAGACAGAAATCTTTTGTCTCAGGCATCTATGGGTTATTAGTTCTACTTGGCATGTTTTCAAGATGATTGCTGCTTTTGTAGCCTGAGTTCTTAGGGAAAATAGAGTGGAGCATCTTGCATCAGTCATTAAGGTAGCTCCCAGACAGGTTAGAACAGATATACACAATAATTTCCAAATACAGTCTATTCTGCTCTCTCTGGAATCAGAGAGGGAAGACACACAGGGAAGACAGCCTAAGGCTGCCATTTGTACCAGGGAAGAGATGGGGCTAGGGCATGAAAAAATATTATAAAGCTTTTGAAGTTGCCTTTTTCTTGATTCAACATTTATTTGGCTATTGTAAAACTTCGACTGTTCCATGATTTTGACAAAACTGGTTCTTATAGTTACTGCTTATTTTTTGATGTTTCAACGGGTAGAGAGAACTTGGAGCTCCCTACTTTGCCATTTTGCTCCCTACTTTCCCATTGTGGTTTTGATTTGCATTTCCCTGATGACTAATGATGCTGAGCATGTTTTCATGTGCTTTCTGGCCATTTGAATATCTTCTTTGGAGATTTGTGTATTCAGATTCTTTTCCTATTTTTTAATTGGGTCGATTGTCCTTCTATCATTGAATTTTAAGAGTTCTTTATATATTCTAGATACAGGTCTCATATATGATTTAGAAACATTTTTTCCCCCATTCTGTGGCTTGTCTTTTCACATGACTAAAGTGAATTGTTGAGTTGTCGTTTGAAAAACACAATAATTTGGCTGGGCGCAGTGGCTCATGCCTGTAATCTCAGCACTTTGGGAGGCCAAGGCGGGCGGATCATGAGGTCAGGACTTTGAGACCATCCTGGCTAACACGGTGAAACCCCGTCTCTACTAAAAATACAAAAAAATTAGCCAGGCGTGGTGACGGGCACCTGTAGTCCCAGCTACTTGGGAGGCTGAGGCAGGAGAATGGCGTGAACCCTGGAGGCAGAGCTTGCAGTGAGCCGAGATCGCGCCACTGCACTCCAGCCTGGATGACAGAGCGAGACTCCATCTCAAAAAAAAAAAAAAACCCATAATAATTTAAAATTTTGATGATACCCAGTTTATCTGTTTTTTCTGTTGTTACTTATACTTTTGGTGTCATATCTAAGAAGTACCTATATTTAAAACTTAAACAGAGAAAAATACGCGAGTAAAGAAAACTGACAGGTCAGAAAAGAACCAGGAGAAGACTTCGTCAGATAAGTAAAGAGAGAGGTTTAAGTCAGGGGTAGTTAATTGCATCATATGCTGCAGGGAGTTTGATGAAGAATGGGAGGGATAGGAGAAACATAAAAAGTAGGATGTCAGAAAGGGTCATAAATGGCTTTTGACACTGGGATGGAGAGTGGTATGTATAGCCAGTGATAAGCTGGTATCTGCTATCAGAATTACTGACTATTTAATTTACTTATTTCACCTTAAAATGCTGATTCCAGGGCTCTGAGTTGTGTGGAATTACAGTTAGGCGTCTCAGAGTGGCTCTCCTTTATGCTTTATACTGTTTTTCACTGGTTATTGTTCTAGATGCTTTCTTGGTTGCCTGCTCAGCTTGAGCCCTTCTTGTCTGAGAAGTGATACTTCTGCTCCAGTGGTGGGCCTTTGCAGCTATGTAAGTGGGACTCTTGTATTCCTGATACATAGCTGTTAGGACCATGAGTAGGACTGTATGTTAAACTGGGCTAAGTAGTTTTCAACAATTTAAAAATGTTGGATGGCAAAGATGCAAGTTTGATTCTGTAAGGCTTTTCTTCTAGAAATACATGTAAAACTGAGGCTGAGACAGCCATAGCTAGCCTGTGGTCATTATAAAAACAGAGGGGACTGGCATGTGGGAAACAAAATGATGCCCACTGCCAGGGAGGTCTGAAGTCCCTGAGAGATGCAGTAGCCTTAATTCCTGGCAGCTTTGTGGTTCTGATTTCCAGACTCTTGTAAAGATCTATTGTAAAATTCTTGTTCATCAGTTCTGTGGGAGACCATTATTTCTTTTTAATAAAAGTTGTCACTTTGGGCTAAGCAACTTTGTGTGGGTTTCTGTTATTGGTACCCAGAAAACCTTGTCCAAGAGAGTAACACATAGAAATGGTAATGATTTCACCGAGAGAAGAGAAGGGAGTAAGGAGACAGTTTCCTATGAGGTGCTTATATAATTTTAACCTGTGATGCTGGGCAGTGACATTCAGAATGGTGATGATTATTTTTATTGTGAATTTGTTTGCTTGTCTGTGACATACATTTAATTAAGCATGTGTTTTACATTGTTGTTCTTTGGTACTGGCTTTCAAATTTTAATAACTTGTCTTTGTAATAAAGTAAAGACAGTTTGGCATTATCTTGTAAAATGGAACATGCACATTACCTTCAACACAATTCCACTTGAGGTTGTGTGAGAGAAACTCTTGGAGGTGTGCACTGGGAGATATGTTCAAGAATACTTCATAAAAGCACTGCTTGTAACACTGAAAACCTGTAAATACATCAGTAGGAGATAGGATGAAAAAGTTATGGCATATTTATACATTGCAATGTTATATAGCAGTGCAAATGAATGACCTAAAGCCACATGTGTACACATTGATTATCTTAGAAACATAATATTTAATGAAAAAATATGTCGTGTTTCTTCACTGAAAAATACGTATGATACTATTTTCAATGAGAAACTTCAAAACAAGTTAAAAACTAAGCAATATATTGTTTAATTGTTGATAAATATAGAGTAAAACATTAAGGAAAAGGGTATGATTAAGATAAAATTTGGGATAATGATTATCTATGTATGAGGGGGGCAGAAGATTAGAATTATGGAGGAATATACCAGGAGCTTGAAGATATTGGTAGTGTTCTACTTCTTAGGTTTATAGGTAAGTTTATCATGTTCATATTATTTTTATGCTATGTAACATATCTGTAACTAATACATGTATTCTTTTGCATGTATCAAGTACTTCATAATGCAAAGTTAAAAACTTTTATACATAAATTTAGTATAAAAATACCTTTTTAAAACAAAAATGAAATACACAGGAAAAAACTCAGCATTTCTAAAATGGAAATAACCATTAGTATTTTTAATCTAGTGTTCTCTCAAGACTTCTGTCTTTATTGCCTCATACGACCATCTCAGGCCCCAAACTCTAGTATCATTTTAGACCTTATAATCCTAAGATTAATTTAATAATGAATGCTAAGTGCTAGGGATATTATAATAAAGATTTTAATAACTGTTTTCTTAAGGATTAAATAAATGAAAACAGACCGTGTATGGTGGCTCATGCCTGTAATTCTAGCACTTTGGGAGGCCGAGGTGGGCAGATCACGAGGTCAGGAGTTTGAGACCAGCCTAACTCAACGTGGTGAAACTCCGTCTCTACTAAAAATACAAAAATTAGCTGGGCGTGGTGACGCATGCCTGTAATCCTAGCTACTCAGGAGGCCAAGGCAGGAGAATTGCTTGAACCTGGGAGATGGCAGTTGCAGTGAGCTGAGACTGCGCCACTGCACTCCAGCCTGGGCAACAGAGCGAGGCTCTGTCTCAAAATAAATAAATAAATAAGTAAATAAATAAATAAATGAAAATCTTCACCCTGTCTTTTCCTCTTATCGTATCAAGTCATTCACAAGTTCATTCTATTTTTATCAATATATTTTTATTTATTTATTTATTTATTTATTGAGATGGAGTTTTGCTCTGGTTGCCCAGGCTGGAGCCCAATGGCACGATCTCAGCTCACTGCAACCTCCGCCTCCCGGGTTCAAGTGATTCTTCTGCTTCAGCCTCCCAAGTAGCTGGGATTACAATCATGCGGCACCATACCCTGCTTATTTTGTATTTTTAGTAGACATGGGGTTTCACCATGTTGGTCAGGCTGGTCTTGAACTCCTGACCTCAAGTGAACCACCCACCTCCGCCAACCAAAATGATGGGATTACAGGTGTGAGCCACCACGCCCGACCTATTTTTATCAATATATTTAGATTAATCTGTGTCTTTCTTTCTGTTCCATAAGGTCTCTATCTGGATTTCAGGCCCCACTATATCTGTACTGTTTCTCGACTGACTTTGCTATCTGTATTTTTTTTGTCTCCTTAGTTCATTTTTACTGATACTGGATTAATCTTCCTAAAACACTGCTTTGATCATTCTATATAGTTGTCCAGAAATCTTTAATGATTACTTATTACAAAATGTTGAGGTATGTATTCTTTAGATTGAGCACAAGGCTTCTAAATAATTTGGTTTTAATCAAGGGCCCATGCTCATTGCTCCTTCCCGAGAGGACAGATACTTTTCCTACTAGTTGCTTGGCTGTGGGGTGTAGTGCCGCAGGTGACAGGTGGGGAAGGAGTAGCCTGCCTGGGTATTCTTACTATGCATGTTGTTGATAGCTCTAAGAATTCCTTTAGCTTCAAGTACATGACTTTTTTGTACTTGGGTCACCCTCAGAGCAACAGCAACTCCTATATTTTGCAGCTATTTGTACAGGATTCTTTTTAATTTAAAAAAAATTTTTTTAAGCCACAATAAGGTCTTTTCTGTCTTTCTGGTATTCCTCTTAGTTTCTGGCCTGCGTTGGCTTTCTAGTCTGGTTATGTTAGAATCATCATCAGTGGAATCATTATTATTTCAGTGTGCTGTTAGACAAGGTTCTTTGAATACAAGTAACAGAAACCCATGTAAGATTGCTTATCCAAGTGAGAGTTTATATTAAAAAGCTACAAAGTTATCTCGTAGAACTGATAAGCAGGAATTGCAGTTAATTTTTATAGGGAACTGAAAATCAGGAACTAGAAATTGTGTATCTAATTTCTGTGGATTTAGGGTGGGAGGGGAAGGCAGAATGTGTGTTTAGTCTATCATCTTGATTCAATCTGACTCCATTTTTAGAGTCAGTTTGCTCAATACATTGTTTTATAGATAGAGAATTTAGAAATAGTTATTTCCATTGTGAATATCCAGTCTGCATTTACATGTACAGGCCAGCAATTAAAAGTGTAAGCGTGATGAATCTTTGATAAGTCATGATCTCAATCGAAAGATTTGAAGCGAGTTATTTAAAACTCTTTGTATTCTCTTGAAAGTTTTATTAAGAAATGTGGATCAAGTATCATAATTTTGAAGCTTACAGGTAAAATAAATTTTATAAAGTTAGAATTAATTCATTATATTAATACTAATATGCATGTATGCCAAGAAAAAAGGGCCTAACAGAACAAAGGCAAAGAAGAAGGAAATATAATGTAGGTAATTTACCTCATTTAAGCTTAGAGTTTTTATCTTATAATTGCTTAGAAGTGGTGCATGTGTACCTGTTATTCTTGAATGGTTCCAGTGACGGTCTCCCTTTGGAAAATGAATGATTTATTTTATTGGAAAAACTGAAATCATCATACAGTATCAAATTTTGGCAAGGATGTTTGGAACCCAGAGGTATTATATGCTGGTGGGAGTTTAAGTTGATAGAGTGATTAGAGAACAGTTGGACAGTATCCGGTAGAATGGAAAATATATCAATACATATAACCCATCAATTTTACTTTTGTATAGACTTTAGAACAGTGGTTCTGAATAGGGGCAGTTTTACCCCTCAAGGGTCATTTGGCAATGCTTGGAGATACTTTTTGTTGTCATACCTCAGGAGTAATGTTGGCTTCTAGTGGGTAGAAGCCAGGGGTGCTGTTAAACATTCTGCAATTTATAGGACAGACCCCCCATAATAAAGAATTATCTGGCCCAATATATCAAGAATTCTGAGGTTGAGAAACTGTCTTTTAGAGAAACACAAGTGAACAAAGAAACTTGTACAGAAAGGATATGTGTTAAAGCATTGACATTGTGAAAAATTAGAAATAACCTAAATGTCCATCAGCAGGGGAATGGATAAATAAAATGTGCTATGCATATGTGATTCGCTATTTGATAAAAGCATAGTTAAAAGGAACAAAGTAGATCGATAGATACAATAGTAGATCTCAAAAATGTGGAATTAAAAGAAGCAAGTACTTTCAGTATGGTATCATTTATGAAAACTGAACAAATATATGAAACACATTCTATTATTTAAATATGTAACTGACAATGTGGAAAATGAATTAGGAGGCCACATACCAATTTCATGATAGTGGTTGCTAGTAAGGAGGTAAAGAAGGGGAATGCCACTGGGGGTGGTGAACAGTGGGCATCAACTTTATCTCTAGTTATTCCTTTATGTGTACGTAAAGTGAACCAAATATGGTTTCATATTTATGTGAATTTGATTGCATAATGTGAATGTCATTTGTTATAAATTCTAGTTGGTGGGAACACAGATGTTTGTAATATTACCTTTTTTATAGTTGAAAATTTCTCAACAACAAAAATACACTAATTGATGAATTTTTTGTGGTTCTTGGTACAGCATGTTGCATTTTTTTTGTTTAATGGTTTTTAATTCTTCCTGTTCAGGAAGTTAACTGGGCTTCCTCTGGAGAAAAGGATATATTTTTATATATTCATTGTTTAGTTTATGTGTATAACTGTGAAGAAGCTGTTTTGACTGGCATTAACCATTAAGTTTGTGCTTAATTCACAAAGGAGAAAACCATGATAAATCCAGTAACTGTTTATTTTGTTTTACATCATCTTTTTGTATTAGAATATATAGGAATAAGTGGCTTCCAGCAGAAACATGACAGATTTCTTCTATTTTGACATTTTGTTGCATTGATTTTGTTGATGTTGTAAAGGTATCTGATTATAGTAGTTAAGTAATCCTTTCAGTAACTAACTAGGAAATTAAATTTAGGGATCTAAGTGATTCTAGGAACTTTGCTAATAAAATGTACTTAAAAATCTTGTTAACTAACATTTTTTGAATAAGTTACACTTAACTGTGAAAATTTTATAAATGTTATTGAAGGGAGAAAATGGATATAATGTCATAGTGAAAGCTTTTTTTCCCCCAGAACACAGAGATCACTTTTTATAAATGAGATAAATTAACAATAAAAAGAAGTGGGAATAATGCATGACCTGTAATTTTTTTCTTAAAGTGTTATAAAAATAAGTATCTCAAATATAGTGTACTTAAAAGTTATAATAACTATTCATGATATCTTTGAATTTAAATTATCTCAAATTAAATAAGTTAGGTGAAAATTACATTTGTAATTATATAGAAGTTTATAATTTTGAAGCAAAAAGCATTTACCGAAATTATCCCAAAGTTTAGGAAGTCCACTAATTTAAATTTGAAAATTCAAAACAATCTTTTGTTAATGATTTTTATTTACCCTTGTAGAGAATTTAAATGCAAAAATAATAACCTATATCTCTTTACATGTAAATGTCAGTCCAAAAGATGACTGAAAATTAATGACTTTTTTTTAAAAAAAAAGGTCTTTCTTAAAATTTTAGATTAGATCTAATTTTTTTGTTAAAGGATTTTTATACAAATTATGAGAATGGCTTAATTATAAAACAAAGATAATTTAAATTCAGAATATTTAATTTAATATAATTTAAACTCATATATAATTATGCATAATTATGACTTCTAACTATATAAGTCATATAACCTTTTAAGATAATTTTTGTAATTAGGTGAAAACAAGGCATGCATTATCTCCGGTTGATTTTCTTGCTAATATTTGCAATGTAATAGTAGAGTTAATCCTTAATTGTTGAAAAAAGTTGTCTATAACATGGTTATCGATTATACTTCTATAATACAGTACATGATACATTGTAAGGGTCAAGCATTCAAGAAATACATGTTTAAAAGTAAAACATCTCACTAGTGGGGTGTGCGCGTGTGTGTGTGTGTAAGTAAAGTTGATTCTAGGAGACAATCACTGATTAAACCTAGGAATTTATTAGATTAGCTTTCCTTCAAATATAAAATATGTGCTCTTTCACAAAGGTATACAGTTCTGGTTTGAACAGAAAAGGTGAGAGCCTCTAGTTCAACTCTTTTTAGAGCTGAGTATGTGAAGAAGTACAAATATCAATGTGGTACATTCTTTTTAAGTATGATTTTTAGTGAGATATTGTAGAGTCAAAAAGGAATTAGCACAATTATTTTAAGATCATATACTTAATGTGGCAGAAAATTGACACTATAGCAATTTTGGGTTCTATTCCCAGACTCTCATATGTATGAGGTCATTGTCTGTTGTGGCATTTATTTAGGGATGTTTAGGTGGGAAAGCTTGTGATCCCCTGTTTTATGATCTTAATCTTAAAACATTCAGGGATTTCAGTTATTAGAATCTTCCTGTAGTAAGCTTGCATCCTCTTTTGACAGATTTAGAGTTCAACTACTGGTCTTTCCCACCCACTCCCTAAAATTTTAAGCCATTTGCACATCTTATGATAAAGAATTTTGGCTTTGTGGCTTGATTTTATTGAAAAAAAATTTGCAGTTTGCTTTTACTTAAAATCTAGTTATAAAGTATATTAATGTTTAATATATCTTAAAAATTTGCCTACTTATTTATGTTTCAAGTAGGGATCAGGAAGTACAAGTGAAATGGTTAGTTTTGGGAACATTTTCTATGCATGGATGTATCTATATATGTAGGGATTTTTTTTTAAAGCCTACCTTTTTTTTTTCTCCACAGAAAAGACTTGAAGCAGCTAAAAAACATATGTACAAATGTAATTATAATTGAGTAAAAACTCAGAAGGCACTATGGAATATTTTTCTTTTTCTTTATATCAGAATGGTTTGATAGTTAAATTTGGTGTGGGCAACCAAAGTTTGAAATTATAAGGCCACATATTCTTCTAGCCTGAACATTGTGTCTGGCTGAAATAAGGCATTTTCTTTTTTTTTAACTTCATAAATTTCCAGCTTAAATTCAACTTTTTTCTAAACCACTCAGTAAAGATGTTTAGTGTTTTGTATCTGCTGAGGCATTAACTTTGAATCAATATAGCTATGGACTAGTTTGGAGAAGTTTTCTTATTTAAAGACCTTACCCCTCAGCTTTTCAGAATGGCTTATACTTTTAATTGTTCATGATTAAGTATGGATGACAATTTTTGCCACACTCAGCCTTTACTTATTTATACCTGATGGAAGTTTTAATCACTTAGGCCAGCTTTTTTTCTACCCTTGGAGGTAGTACCATATGAGTCTTATTAAGGCTCAATAAGCAATTAAATTTAAAAAGTAATCTCGCTAAATTGTTCATATTGATGACAATGAATCAAATAAGTTAATGCATCATTTCGTTTAGTTTATCTGCTATGTATGCGTAATGATTGTCCTTTCAATTTCATTTGATGGGGAATGCTGCTAAGAAGCAGCTGTTGATTAGATTTTGGACATCTTTTTCTCTTTACATTGTTACATTCAATTTATGTATCCTTTTCTGTGTATTTTTTAATGCCGTTCACTATGTTCTTTTACATTCTAAGCTTTTACCCATTATTATATCTGTTCTATAAAGCGAGGATTCCATGAGGTTATTGTGATGCTTCAATTAGATACCTGTCAAATATTTGAAAAAACAACCATTTATATAACTATTAGTTATGATTCTGTTTTAGGAGGTGTAATGCCATAATTTCATAGTTTTACTAAGTAAGTTTGAATTTACATTTGATTTCTTCTGGAAGTCTTAGCAGGGTCTTTTAAATGAACTGCATTTAAAAGTAAAAGAATCTGTTGTGCTTGGAAGATTTGACAGGTAGAGTATGCCAAAGTATTACATAGCTCACCTCACATTGAAGACGACAGTTAGTGGAAATTGGAATCCTGTTCGTTTTAATATAATTGAAAATATATTCAGCCTCTGCTAATATAAGACTGTAATTTTTTTATTTCATAAAGTTACACATTAAAAATTCACCCTAATTTAATAAACTAAACACAGTTTTGGCAGTAGGGACAGTATATTTCTACTGGGAGAGGGAATCTTTAGCTCTTGAAATTTGGTCTCCAATAACTTTCTTTACTAAGTCATCTTGTCCTTATTTTGTTTATTTATAGTACATCTAGCCCTTATTCTTAGTTAGAAAAAAGAAAAAGAAAAAGCTAGTCTGGTCAGGGATTGTGTTCTAGTAATTTTGGTGGATTTAGCCTTTAAACTGCTAAGGAATTACCCACATATATACCTGCATCTTTACTCTCAGTTTTTTCTTGCATCTCAGACCTTCCATCTGTGACTTCAATTAGTCTGGAAAAATTTCAACCATTATTTATTTGGATACTGTTCATATCCTCTCTTTTATATTCTTTGTTTAAAAAAAAAGTCTTTTTTGTTGCCCAGATTGGAGTGCAGTGGCGCTATCTTGGCTCACTGCAACCTCTGCTTCCTGGGCTCAAGCGATCTTCCCAACTCAGCCTCTGTAGTAGCTGGAACTACAGTTGTGCGCCACCCAGGAAATTTTTTATTATTATTATTATACTTTAAGTTCTAGGGTACATGTGCAGAATGTGCAGGTTTGATACATAGGTAAACATGTGCCATTTTGGTTTGCTGCACCCATCAGCTCGTCATTTACATTAGGTATTTCTCCTAATGCTATCCCTCCTCCAGCCCCCTATCCCCAAACAGGCCCCAGTGTGTGATGTTCCCCGCCCTATGTCCAAGTGATCTCGTTTAGGTCCCACCTATGAGTGAGAACATGCGGTATTTGGTTTTCTGTCCTTGTGATAGTTTGCTGAGAATGATGGTTTCCAGCTTCATCCATGTCCCTGCAAAGGACATGAACTCATCCTTTTTTATGGCTGCATAGTATTCCATGGTGTATATGTGCCACATTTTCTTAATCCAGTCCATCATTGATGGACATTTGGGTTGGTTCCAAGTCTTTGCTATTGTGAACAGTGCCACAATAAACATACGTGTGCATGTGTCTTTATAGTAGCATGATTTATAATCCTTTGGGTATATACCTAGTAATGGGATGGCTGGGTCAAATGGTATTTCTAGTTCTAGATCTTTGAGGAATCGCCACACTGACTTCCACAATGGTTGAACTAGTTTACAGTCCCACCAACAGTGTAAAAGTGTTCCTATTTCTCCACATCCTCTCCAGCACCTGTTGTTTCCTGACTTTTTAATGATTGCCATTCTAACTGGTGTGAGGTGGTATCTCATGTGGTTTTGATTTGCATTTCTCTGATGGCCAGTGATGATGAGCATTTTTTCATGTGTTTTTTGGCTGCATAAATGTCATCCTTTGAGAATTGTCTGTTAATGTCCTTTGCCCACTTTTTGATGGGGTTGTTTGTTTTTTTCTTGTAAATTTGTTTGAGTTCATCGTAGATTCTGGATATTAGCCCTTTGTCAGATGAGTAGGTTGCGAAAATTTTCTCCCATTGTGTAGGTTGCCTGTTCACTCTGATGGTAGTTTCTTTTGCTGTGCAGAAGCTCTTTAGTTTAATTAGATCCCATTTGTCAATTTTGACTTTTGTTGCCATTGCTTTTGGTGTTTTAGACATGAAGTCCTTGCCCATGCCTGTGTCCTGAATGGTAATGCCTAGGTTTTCTTCTAGAGTTTTTATGGTTTTAGTCTTTAATCCGTCTTGAATTGATTTTTGTATAAGGTGTAAGGAAGGGATCCAGTTTCAGCTTTCTCCATATGGCTAGCCTGTTTTCCCAGCACCATGTATTAAATAGGGAATCCTTTCCCCAATGCTTGTTTTTCTCAGGTTTGTCAAAGATCAGATAGTTGTAGATATGCAGCATTATTTCTGAGGGCTCTGTTCTGTTCCATTGACCTATAACTCTGTTTTGGTACCAGTACCATGCTGCTTTGGTTACTGTAGCCTTGTAGTATAGTTTGAAGTCAGGTAGCGTGATGCCTCCAGCTTTGTTCTTTTGGCTTAGGATTGACTTGGCGATGCGGGCTCTTTTTTGCTTCCATATGAACTTTAAAGTAGTTTTTCCAATTCTGTGAAGAAACTCATTGGTAGCTTGATGGGGATGGCATTGAATCTGTAAATTACCTTGGGCAGTATGGCCATTGTGGTATTCTTTCTGAGGCCTCCGTTCTGTTCCATTGGTCTATATCTCTGTTTTGGAACCAGTACCTTGCTGTTTTGGTTACTGTAGCCTTGTAGTATATTTTGAAGTCAGGTAGTGTGATGCCTACAGCTTTGTTCTTTTTGCTTAGGATTGTCTTGGCAATGCGGGTTCTGTTTTGGTTCCACATGAACTTTAAAGTAGTTTTTTCCAATTCTGTGAAGCAAGTCATTGGTAGTTTGATGGGGATGGCATTGAATCTGTAAATTACCTTGGGCAGTATGGCCATTTTCACAATATTGATTCTTCCTATCCGTGAGCATGGGATGTTCTTCCATTTGTTTGTATCCTCTTTTATTTCATTGAGCAGTGGTTTGTAGTTCTCCTTGAAGAAGTCCTTCACATCCCTTGTAAGTTGGATTCGTAGGCATTTTATTCTCTTGGTAGCAATTGTGAATGGGAATTCACTCGTGATTTGGCTCTCTGTTTGTTATTGGTGTATAGGAATGCCTGTGATTTTTGCACATTGATTTTGTATCCTGAGACTTTGTTGAAGTTGCTTATCAGCTTAAGGAGATTTTGGGTTGAGACGATGGGGTTTTCTAGATATACAATCATGTCATCTGCAAACAGGGACAATTTGACTTCCTCTTTTCCTAATTAAATACCTTTTATTTCTTTGTCTTGCCTGATTGCCCTGGCCAGAACTTCCAACCCTATGTTGAATACGAGTGGTGAGAGAGGGCATCCTTGTCTTGTGCGGATTTTCCAAGGAAATGCTTCCAGTTGTTGCCCATTCGGTGTGATACTGGCTGTGGGTTTGTCATAAATAGCTCTTACTATTTTGTGATATGTTCCATCAATACCTAGTTTATTGAGAGTTTTTAGCATGAAATGCTGTTGAATTTTGTCGAAGGCCTTTTCTGCATCTATTGAGATAATCATGTGGTTTTTATCATTGGTTCTGTTTATGTGATGGATTATGTTTATTGATTTGTGTATGTTGAATCAGCCTTGCATCCCAGGGATGAAGCTGACTTGATCATGGTCGGTAAGCTTTTTGATGTGATGCTGGATTCGGTTTGCCAGTATTTTATTGAGAATTTTCACATCAATGTTCTTCAGAGATGTTGGTCTAAAATTCTTTTTTTCTGTTGTGTCTCTGCCAGGCTTTGGTATCAGGAAGATGTTGGCCTCATAAAATGAGTTAGGGAGGATTTCCTCTTTGTCTATTGATTGGAATACTTTCAGAAGGAATGGTACCAGCTCCTCTTTGTACCTCTGGTAGAATTTAGCTGTGAATCCGTCTGGTCCTGGACTTTTTTTTGGTTGGTAGGCTGTTAATTATTGCCTCAATTTCGGAGCCTGTGATTGTTCTATTCAGAGATTCAACTTCTTGCTGGTTTAGTCTTGGTTTAGTCTTGTATGTATCCAGGAATTTATCTATTTCTTCTAGATTTTCTAGTTTATTTGCCTAGAGGTGTTTATAGCATCCTCTGATGGTAGTTTGTATTTCTGTGTAATCGGTGGTGATATCCCCTTTATCATTTTTTATTGCATCTATTTGATTCTTCTCTCCTTTCTTCTTTATTAGTCTTGCTAGCAGTCTATCAGTTTTGTTGATCTTTTCAAAAAACCAGCTCTTGGATTCATTGTTTTTTTTGAAGGGATTTTTGTGTCTCTATTTCCTTCAGTTCTGCTCTGATCTTAGTTATTTCTTGCCTTCTGCTGGCTTTTTTTTTGTTTGCTCTGCCTTCTCTAGTTCTTTTAATTGTGATGTTAGGGTGTCGATTTTAGATCTTTCTTGCTTTCTTCTGTGGGCATTTAGAGCTATAAATTTCCCTCTACACACTGCTTTAAATGTGTCCCAGAGATTCTGGTACATTGTGTCTTTGTTCTCATTGGTTTCAAAGAACATGTTTATTTCAGCCTTCATTTCGATATTTACCCAGTAGTCATTCAGGAATAAGTTGTTCATTTTCCATGTAGTAGTGTGTGGTTTTGATGACTCTCTTAATCCTGAGTTGTAATTTGATTTCACTGTGGTCTGAGAGACAGTTTGTTGTGATTTATGTTCTTTTACATTTGCTGAGGAGTGCTTTACTTCCAGTTATGTGGTCAATTTTAGAATAAGTGCGATATGGTGCTGAGAAGAATGTATGTTCTGTTGACTTGGGGTGGAGAGTTCTGTAGATATCTATTAGGTCAGCTTGGTGCAGAGCTGAGTTCAAGTCCTAGATATCTTTGTTAACCTTCTGTCTTGTTGATCTGTCTAATATTGACAGTGGGGTGTTAAAGTCTCCCATTATTATTGTGTGGGAGTCTAAGTCTCTTTGTAGGTCTCTAAGGACTTGCTTTATGAATCTGGGTGCTCCTGTATTGGGTGTATATATATTTAGGATAGTTAGCTCTTGTTGAATTGATCCCTTTACCATTATGTAATGGCCTTCTTTGTCTCTTTGGATCTTTATTGGTTTATAGTCTGTTTTTATCAGAGACTAGGATTGCAACCCCTGCTTTTTTTTGCTTTCCATTTGCTTGGTAGATCTTCCTCCATCCCTTTATTTTTAGCCTATGTGCGTCATTGCACGTGAGATGGGTCTCCTGAATACAGCCCAGTGATGGGTCTTGACTCTTTATCCAATTTGCCAGTCCGTGTCTTTTAATTGGGGCATTTAGTCCATTTACATTTAAGGTTAATATTGTTATGTGTGAATTTGATCCTGTCATTATGATGTTTGCTGGTTATTTTGCCCTTTAATTGATGCAGTTTCTTCATAGCATTGATGGTCTTTACAATTTGGCATGTTTTTGCAGTGGCTTGTACCGGTTGTTTCTTTCCGTGTTTAGTGCTTCCTTCAGGAGCTCTTGTAAGGCAGGCCTGCTGGTGACAGAATCTCTCAGCATTTGCTTGTGTGTAAAGGATTTTATTTCTCCTTTATTTATGAAGCTTAGTTTGGCTGGATATGAAATTCTGGGTTGAAAATTCTTTCTTTAAGAATGTTGAATATTGGCGCCCACTGTCTTCTGGGTTGTAGGGTTTCTGCCGAGAGATCCGCTGTTAGTCTGATGGGCTTCCTTTTGTGGGTAACTCGACCTTTCTCTCTGGCTGCCTTTAACATTTTTTCCTTCATTTCAACCTTGGTGAATCTGACAATTATGTGTCTTGGGGTTGCTCTTCTCGAGGAGTGTCTTTGTGGTGGTCTCTGTATTTCCTGAATTTGAATGTTGGCCTGCCTTGCTAGGTTGGGGAATTTTTCCTGGATAATATCCTGAAGACTGTTTTCCAACTTGGGTCCATTCTCCCCATCACTTTCAGGTACACCAATCAAATGTAGATTTGGTCTTTTCACATAGTCACATATTTCTTGGAGTCTTTGTTTGTTTCTTTTTACTCTTTTTTCTCTAACCCTGTCTCCTTGCTTTATTTCATTAATTTGATCTTCAATCACTGATACCCTTTGTTCTAGTTGATCAAATCGGCTATTGACGCTTGTGCATGCGTTGCGTAGTTCTCATGCCATGGTTTTTATCTCCGTGACATCATTTAAGGTCTTTTCTACACTGTTTGTTCTAGCTAGCCATTCATCTAACATTTTTTCAAGGTTTTTAGCTTCCTTGCGATGTGTTCGAACATGCTCCTTTAGCTCGGAAAAGTTTGTTATTACTGACCTTCTGAAGCCTACTTCTGTCAACTTGTCAAAGTCGTTCTCTGTACAGCTTTATTCCATTGCTGGCAAGAAGCTGCGATGTTTTGGAGGAGAAGAGGCACTCTGATTTTCGGAATTTTCAGCTATTCTGCTCTGGTTTCTCCCCATCTTTGTGATTTTATCCACCTTTGGTCTTTGATGTTGGTGACCTGCAGATGGGGTTTTGGTGTAGATGTCCTTTTTGTTGGTGTTGATGCTATTCCTTTCTGTTTGTTAGTTTTCCTTCTAACAGTCAGGTCCCTCAGCTGCAGGTCTGTTGGAGTTTGCTGGAGGTCCACTCCAGACTCTTTTTGCCTGGGTATCACCAGTGGAGGCTGCAGAACAGCAAATATTGCAGAACCTGCCCGATCCTTCCTCTGGAAGCTTCGTCCCAGAGGGGTACCCGCTTATATGAGGTGTCTGTCGGCCCCTACTGGTAGGTGTCTCCCAGTTTGGCTACACGGGTTCAGGGACCCAATTGAGGAGGCAGTCTGTCCATTCTCAGAGCTCAAACGCTGTGTTGGGAGAACCACTGCTCTCTTCAGAGCCGTCAGACAGGGACGTTTAAATCTGCAGAAGTTGTCTGCTGCCTTTTGTTCAGCTAAGGCCCGTGTACGGAGGTGGAGTCTAGCGGCTGCAGGGTGTGCTGAGCTGCAGTGGGCTCCGCCCAGTTCGAGCTTCCTGGCAGCTTTGTTTACCTACTGAAGCCTCAGCAATGGGGGACGACCCTCCCCCAGCCAGGCTGCCGCCTCGTGGTTCAATCTCAGACTGCTGCGCTAGCAGTGAGCAAGGCTCCGTGGGTGTGGGACCCACCAAGCCAGGCACAGGAGAGAATCTCCTTGTCTGCCAGTTGTTAAGACCTTGAGCAAAGCGCAGTTTTTGGGTGGGAGTGTTACGTTTTTCCAGGTACAGTCTGTCACGGCTTCCCTTGGCTAGGAAAGGGAAATCCCTGACCCCTTGCACTTCCCGGGTGAGGCAGTGCCCCAGCTTGCTTCAGCTTGCCTTCCGTGGGCTGCACCCAATGTCCAACCAGTCCCAATGAGATGAACCAGGTATCTCAGTTGGAAATGCAGATATCACCTGTCTTCTGCGTCAGTCACTCTGGTAGCTGCAGACTGAAGCTGTTCCTATTTGGCCGTCTTGGAAGGGATCTAGGCTTTAAGGCTGAGAAGTCCAAGGTCAAGGGTTCACATCTGATGAGAGCCTTTTTGCTGGTGAGGACTTTACACTCCCAGGGCAGTGCAGAGCCTCATATGCCAAGGGGGCTCCGCCCATGTAATGTTTGTATTTTTTGTAGAGGCAGGTTCTTGCCATGTTGCCCAGGCTGGTCTTGAACTCTTGGGTTCAAGTGATCTGCCTGCCTTGGCTTCCCAAAGTGCTGGGATTACAAGTGTGAACTACCGTGGCTGGCCTATATTCGTTTATATCCTTTTATAATTCTGATCTGCTTGTGTTTTAGACCAGTGGTACTCAACCTGTGATCTTCAGATCAGTGCTGGTCTGCAAACTGATTTTACTGGTCTGTGAAGAAGTAAAGACAAATTCAGAGAAAGCATTTAGAAACTTTTATATCTAATTGACATTGCCTAATAAGCATATAATTTTTTAAAAAATTAATTTTCATTGCATTTTACGAAAGTTTTTCTCTCCAATGGATTGGCAATTTAAAAAACGGTCTCCTGTATCACAGGTAGATTTAGAAGTATTTTGTTAAGACCTCTTTTATTCTATTCTTTGTATCTCTTGACTGCTCTTACATAGTTTTTTTCTGTGTCTTTGAATTGCATTTTAGATGGATTTTTAAGAATTAATTCACTAATTCTTTCTCTATTCAACTCTTGCACTTTTACACTGAATTAAAAATTTTAGGCTGGGTGTGGTGACTCATACCTGTAATCCCAGCACTTTGGGAGGCTGAGGCGGGTGGATCACCTGAGATTAGGAGTTTGGGAGCATCCTGGCCAACATGGCGAAATCCCATCTCTACTAAAAATACAAAAATTAGCTGGGCATGGTGGCAGACGCTTGTAAACCCAGCTTCTTGGGAGGCTGAGGCAGGAGGCCATTTGAACCTGAGAGGTGGAGGCTGCAGTGATCCGAGATTGCTCCACTGCACTTCAGCCTGCGTGACAGAACGAGGCCTCATCTCAAAAAAAAAAAAATTACGTTTTTTATTTCTTGAAGTTTTATGTTTTATATTGATATTATTGCTTGAAACATTCTTACTGTATGCTCTTTCCAACAGTGGAATAATCTGTATGCTAATTTTGCCATGTCTTTTTTGTGATGGCTCTCTTTTGTTGTGTGTGGAATCCTTGAATTTTTTTTTTTGTTTCTACTTCGGTAGTATATCTTGGAAAGGTGTTGGATTAAGGCTTGGGTTGAAGTCATTTTCTTTTTTTTCTTTTTTTTTGTTGAGACGGAGTCTCACTCTGTTGCCAGGCTGCCTGGCTGGAATGCAGTGGCTCGATCTCGGCTCACTGCAACCTCCGCCTCACGGGTTCAAGTGATTCTCCTGCCTCAGGCTCCTGAATAGCTGGGACTACAGGCATGCGCCACCATGCCCAACTAATTTTTGTATTTTTAGTAGAGGCGGGGTTTCACCATGTTGGCCAGGGTGGTCTCCATCTCTTGACCTCATGATCCGCCCGCCTTGGCCTCCCAAAGTGCTGGGATTACAAGCATGAGCCACCGCGCCCGGCCTGAAGTCATTTTCTTTCGCAGAGCATTTGCCTGTGCTTTCTCCAGTTGCCTGCCTAGCAGATTAAGAATGCTTTAAATATGGAATTTATTGGATCTCATATGAAATTTATTGGATCATACAAGTAGTGTGAATTTAGTGTGAGAACCTTTGTGAAGGCCACTTTGTGGTTACAGTTGCAGGAGAATTGATAAAACATTCTAGAAGTGACAAAATTATAGAGATGGAATACAGATTAATGGTTGCCAGGAATTAGGAATGGTGGGAGTGCCAGGGATCGGGGGTCGGTGTGACTATAAAGGTGTTACAGGAGGGAGATCTTTGTGGTTCCTCGTTGCTGTTAACATGAGGATGTACCCCTTGAGAGCACCAACTTTATGTAGGTGTTTTCTTGTGATAGACTCCTTAAAATCTTGTTTCCTGAGCCTTGTGCAGCCATCAAAATGTAAGCTCAGTTTTACCAGTGTTAGGATGAGAGCTGGTTTCTTCTGTTGGCTTACTGTTTTGTAAGGTTTCTCCTTTATTTATAGCTTATATGTATACTGTACTTTCTTGCTAACTAAACCCTTGAACAGATTTTTTTTCCTCTGTTTTAAAGTTAGATTTGAATAGTCTCAAGATATCTAGCTTTACATACTGCTGGAAAGCAGTGTCCATGTCTATCTACAATTTAGTCTTATAAAGCAGCAGTCCCCCGTTTTTGGCACCAGGGACCAGTTTTGTGGAAGACAGTTTTTCCATGGATGGGGGCGGGGATATGGTTTTCGGATGAAACTGTTCCACCTTAGATCACCAGGCATTAGATTCTCATAAGGAGCACGCAGCCTAGATCGCTCACATGTACAGTTCACAAAAGGGTTAGCAGTCTTATGAGAATCGAATGCCACTGCTGTTCTGACAGGAGGCAGAGCTCAGGTGGTAACGTGAGCAATGGGGAGCAGCTGTAAATACAGATGAAGCTTTGCTTGCTTGTCTGTGGCCCCAGGGGTTGGAGACCCCTGTTATAAAATATGGCTATTTTTATGCTTCAGTTCTCTTATATTCTTATTATAATGGTTATTTTTCCATATTTCTTTGGTTTGTCATTCTTGTATAGGCCATCACAATCTACTCCTCATTATGTTTTCTAGTCTTGTTTCCCACCGTTTTTTTGTTGGCCATGTTATGACTTATTAAAGCATCATGTATTATAGCAACAATTCTTTTATTCATATCCTTTTATGCTGATTAAATGCTATCTCTTCTTTTTGGCTCATACTGGTCCTTCTAGCACTGTTGACATTTTGGGCTGAATAACTGATTTTTTTGGGGGAGGGGTCCTATCCTGTTTGTTGTATGTTTAGGTATGTTTAGGGATGGTAGGTTTAGGTATGTTCAGCTGCATCCCTGGCCACTACTCACCAGATGCAAGTTATATTTCTCATTTGGAACAACCTAAAGTTTTTCTAGACATTGCCAAATGTCCCCTGGGGGCAGTGTCTTCCATAGTTGACAACTACTGTTGTATTCCTGTATGATTTTGATCTGAGACACAGAGGCATTTCTGATTATCTCTGCCTGATGTGACTTTTTACATGCTGGATTTTCTGTAGTATACATTGTCTGGATTATACATTTATCTTTTATTACATTTTGTTATGAATTCCCCTCCCTCCCTTTTTTCTCTTTTTCTTTTCATTTTTTCTTTTTTTTGTTGAGACAGGGTCTCACTCTGTCGCCCAGGCAGGGCCCACTGCAGCCTTGACCTTCCCAACTCAAGCGATCCTCCAGCTTCAGCCTCCTGGGTAGCTGGGGCCATAGGCACACAGCATCATGCCTAGCTAATTTTTTGTATTTTTAGAATAGACGGGGTTTCGCCATGTTGTCCACTGATCTCAAATTCCTGGACTGAAGCAATCTGCCCACTTTGGCCTCCCAAAATGCTGGGATTACAGTCGTGAGCCATTGTGCCCGGACTTTGTTGTGAGTGTCTAATGCATTTTCTAGAGGACTGGGACCATCTATTTCACTTTTTTGTTTGTTTGCTATTTTGGCCAACTCCATGCACTTGTTAGTAGCTTTGAATGTCTTTTCCTTTGTTTTTCCATTTCTTTTGTGGTGATAATGGGGATTTTGGAAAGTAAATCACTCTAGAAAATATGGAAAATTTTGAAGCATTCTAAATTATGAGACTCTATTACTGGTAATTATGGACTTTCAGACAATGGAATTAATGCCAATATAACAATTCTCTGTGTACCCAGTAGTAACTCTGGAAAATTCGGGACAATTCAAGATAGTTTTAAAAATATAAGAAAGATATAATTTATGTTAGATGTGTTCATTATACAAGTAACCAGAAAAATGTACAGTAGGGTAGAAATTTTAAAAATAGGCTGAGAAATATAGAAAGTGGAAGGATTTGTAGAAGCATGAAGGACAAATGATTAGTTCCACAGAATGAGATGAGCAAAGTAATCAATATGTCGGGGTACATTGTTAGGAATGATGGATGTAGCATCTGGTTAGGAGTGACTTGTGCAAAGCTGACAAACGTGATATGTGAATGCTAGTAAGTTGAATACAAGTTGGGCACTGAGAAGTTGGCTTCTTAGTACTGCCTAAAGAGAAACATTTATGTTTTGCCCCGGTTGGTAAAGATACAGCTCAGGTGTAGATGCTCCATGCCATTGTTTAAATCAGTGAATTCTAGGTAATAAAATAAATTGAAGCCTGAACCTAACCACTTTTCTAAGGTGGCTGATTGCTTCTTCATCTGTGCCAACATTTTTATGAAAAATAATCAATACACATAGTATGTATTCATTGTAGAAAAACTAGAAATTAATGAAATGTATGGATAAAGTAAAATTTAGTTACAATTCCTCAAAGGAGAGCTAAACCACTAGTATCAGTTTAGTTTTTATTTTCTTAAGTTTTATATGGTCTCAGTCTCTCTAGATATAGCTATATGATGGGCCTATATGTATGTGTATATATATATATACTAGTATATGTATTTGTATATATGTATATTGATATGAAATGGGTTATTGTATATGAAATAGTTTATATTTTTTTGTTTAATACTGTGAACAGTTCTCCATATCAGTAAAATTCTTCAAAGTGATATTTAGTGAAATCATAGCATTCGATTCTGAGATTATCCCTAAATTTAACCATTCTTCTATTGTTAAATATCTTTTCCTTCATTTTCATTAATATAATTTGCAGTGAACTTCTCTAATGAAAATCTTTCAGTACCTCTTTCATTTTCTTTGAAGAGTTGTAACTTTTACTGCAGTCTGCCTCTTTTAATTCACCTCACAAAATTTATTCTGTCTTCCTTAGTTACAAAAGAATCCCAGTTTTAAGGCTGAGTATATTGACAGTGTTACAGACTACATTGCCTGGCCTTCCAAGTGGTTAAGTGTGACCAAAGGGCTAAGTTTATGGTTTATAAGATATAAGGTGGAATATTATGTGAGATAAGAGAATAGGGAGGGCTTTTCTTCTCCTTTCAGACTTCTTCCTGCTGCCTGCAATGTAGGTAGATTAGCTGCAATTCTCATAGCCTTCTTGGAATATGAGGTGACTTTGAATAGAAACAGTGTACGGTAGAGCAAAAAGGTGGAAGGAACTTGGGCCCCTTATAGTTGGAGCTGCCGTATCAGCCTGTGATTTTCTTCTTCTGGACATTTACGTGGGAGAAATAAATTTGTCTCCTCCCTCCTTTTTTCCCCTCTTCTTGTTATTATTTGATTATTATTTTTATTGATTTGGGAGGGATGTGACCTAATCCTAGCTGACAAAGTATACCATTATTTAAAGCCTCTATATGATAATATAACAGGTCAAATATAAGGAAACATACATTTTTGTCATTCCTTGGTTTCTTAAAGTGTTGGGATTACAGGTGTGAGCCACCATGTCTGGCTAAATTTAGCTTTTAATGCTCTCATATTAACTTGTTGAAAACATTTTGATATGAAATTTTTAGAAAACATTTTTTATGACTGTAGACTTACTGTTTAATATTGATTCTAAGAAAGGTAATCATAACTTTAGTCATATAGGTGAAGAATACATATTTGAAAAAATAAGATAGTTTTTGAGCAGTTTTAGCTTTAGAGAAAAATGGAGCAGAAAGTACAAAGGGTTCCCATATACCCGGTCTCCCAAGGATACACTTTTTTTATCCAGGATATTTCACTATACATATTATACATAGAAAAAAGACTCTACATC
This sequence comes from Gorilla gorilla gorilla, assembly GCF_029281585.2. NCBI lineage: Eukaryota > Metazoa > Chordata > Mammalia > Primates > Hominidae > Gorilla > Gorilla gorilla. The sequence continues at coordinate 27,527,025 of NC_086017.1, read as the reverse complement.
TATTAACCAAATATATATTATTTTGTAATAGGAAAACCATACATGTTACTTTAATTTAGGGTTTCCTACCCTCATCACTACTAACATTTTAGACTAGATAATTCCTTGTTGTAGGAGCCATCCTGTGCATTGTAGGATGTTTAGCAGCATCCCTGACCTCTACCCACTAGATGTCAGTAATTCTCCCTAGTTGTGACATGCAAAATGCCTCCACGCATTGCCAAATGTCCCTTAAGAAACAAAGTCACCCTTAGTTGAGAACCCATGCTTTAACAATATAGGTGTTTTAGAATTTTCTAAATTTTTCAGGTTTGGCCTAAATTTAAGGGCTCTATAGCTTAATGAACCTTCCCACTGAAGATTGTGTAGGCAAAATGTGGATCTTTCCTGCCACTTGGGCACTGTAGGCAGTATACATAATTTTACTGGGCCTCAGTTTCCTTCACTGAAAAATAGGTAAAATGTTACCTAACTTGAAAGATTGTTGTGAGAATTCACTAAGATAAATTATATAAAACACTTTGATTAATTAATTATTAAATTAGGTTAATTTCCTTCTCTTCAAGTGTACTATATTGTTTTAATGTAGTCCCTTCAGTGTGTCAAAAACCTATCACAAAGTTATTTCTATGGGAACAGCTATCATAACTTGGGATCTACTATTTAAGGATATAAAGAATGCTATACTATGGGTAGATAAAACCTTTGTTAAATGAAGGCTGATTTATGGGGTCAGTTGTGTTTTGACCCTTTATGGTACCCTAATTAGATTGTGACTACATTCAGATTGTAACAGTTAAGGGATCTCATCGTGTTCTTTCAAGGACTTTGAGCTTCCCAGATTGAAGATAGCATTAGATGTCAGCCAATCACTTTGTCCTTTGAAGTTTTTGTCTTTCACGTCTGAAATCCCGCCAATTGTAACAGCTTGTGTGTCAGCCCCAATAGAGAAAGTTGGATACTGTCAAGTTGAAGTTAGTCCACTGAAGACTTCTAAAAATCTTGACATAGTTTATGACTAATAATGTCGACTTCCCATTATTTTTAGAATTGTAAAACATTGTCCACTAGTGAATGAAATGCCGTCTGTAATAATTAAGGCTCTTCTTATTGTTCTCCTGCAGAAAATTTCTAAAGATTTGGTGAAGATAGGAAAACTGTCAGAAAGGCTGTAGCATTATTATATTGTAGGTATTTCTTTGAAAAAGAAGTGTAAGTTAAGAATGTCTTGAGTGTCCAGTTGTTTGAGGGAAAATATGTTAGAGAAAGATATATATAATATCAAGGAAGTTGTATTATAATTATATTAATGATGTATGAGAACTAATCCTATGCAGTCTTTTAAACATTGAAAATGTGTTCATATGTATTGAGATGAGGATTTTACCAATAGTATTGAAAAATATTTCTAATTCTAACAAGGATTGATCTAACTTATGTACATTTGCTTATTTAAATTATCAAAATCCGGAAAATCATTGTAGCTTTGTAGGTTGTGATATGTTTGGGTGACTTATTGTTTAGGTTATTTTGCAGAATTATTTATTTGCTGTTTTATTTATGTATTTCATTATTTATTTATTTGATTATTTAGTAAATTATTTATCTGATGAATTATTAATACATCTTCATGACATCCTTTAAATTATTTATAAGTTAATTTTGAGTTTATTGCTTTTAGATGCTGCATTGTTACTGACTAGTTTTGATTTTTTTCTTTGTGGTTCTTGAAAATTAAAGTATCAGCTCTAAGGCAAAAGTATAGTCATTGCAATGCTCATGGATTTTTTTTTTAATTTATGGCAGAGATAAAATTTCAGCTTTGTTTAGCTTTAAATTTACCTATTTAGAGTTACCAGTGGTAGAATGTTTGTGTATTATGTGCATACTCATTTTAGTCACTTACAAATTAATGATATAGCCTATAATTTATAAACAGTGATTGAACATGTAAACCTCAGTCTGCATTACCCTTTGTGTCTTTAAAGGACAGATCTGCATTTCTTACTTGTTTTAAAATGAATAAGTCTTGGTTATTTTATTTTAATGGCAAATCTGTTCTACTACTGGAATGTTTTTAGGACAGTTCAGAGAAATGAAGTCCAACTCAGATTTGGATTCTTGATGAATAAATTTGACTGCTGTAATCTTTGTTTTTTTAAATCCCCCTTATATTTGTATTTGGAAAACATCAGGCTGTTTATATAAATCTTTCTATATAAATTGTGTATGTCAGTCATAATGACATATTTCTTACGGAAATTTTTATATTTAATGAATGAAAATGGACAAAGAGCTTTATAAATGCAAGCTGTAGTTTCTTTGACTTAGTTAATAATTCTCTTGTGTGAAGTTTCTATTTTTAATCAAATTTAAGATCATTTCTGATTCTATTTCGTAACATAGAGCAGTTATTAGGGCTCTCTTATTGAAAGGGTTTAATGAATAGGTTAAAGTAGTCATTCGGGTGAGTGCCATATGCACAACATGGTCTTTATTTTGTGTTTGCTTGCAGTGAATTAGTATGTACTTTACAGTTTTCACACTTGAGAGAGAAACTGCATTGTACATTTCAAGTTGAGATGCTACTGAAATATAGTGAAAATGGCCTCTGTAGACAGGTTTCACTATAAAATTGTAAATTATGCATACATATATCCAAATTTCTTATTTTGAAATATTGAATATATGAATATTTAATTGGAATGTTCCTTTAGTATCTTCATATGCTTGCCTTAAAGGAAGTGTTTTCCTTTGATTTATATACATGGATTTAGAAATGTGTGTGTCATACATATCTGTGTCTTTTCTGGAGATGAACAACCACAGATACTATTAGATATGGCATTTTCTTTTTAAATGTGCTTCAGTACTGCCAATGTGGTCTTCTTTTGAAAAAAAAAAAAAAAGAAAGAAAAAAAAGCTTCCTTCTCCAGTATTGAATAATCAACCCAGCCCCTATTATTAACATATATTTGGGGAGTGCTAGCTGTGTCATCTAAGTGATCTTTCCTTGGAAGATACACAGATATGTGCACAGACACACATGCACATGTGAAATTTTCTTATGACAGCAAAATAACTTTTTAGGACTTGTTTTTGAAAAGAGACATTAATGTAGACTTTTATAATAATACTTAGCATTGTAGATTTCTTATGTGCAGATACAGAGCTCATATCTTTTACATGGATTATTTGTTGATCTTCACAGTGATATAAGTACTGTTCATTTTCGAGTTGAAGAAACAGAGACTTAAGAGATGTTAAGTAGCTTGCTGATTGCCACACAGCTGAAAGTGGTGGGGCTCGCATTAGGACTCATTTACTCTGACTCAAAGGCCTTTCTATGTAGCCCATTACAGTTTTGTACACATAGATAGTACTCCGTAGTTTTTAACCAAAGTTGTTTTACTTTTTTTAGAGAGTACTGGTATTTTCCTCTAAATATTTAACTTGCAAAGTATATTCGTTTTGTATAACATTTAGTCATCTTTCTTAAACAGCAGACAAGTACTTGAGCCTCTTGAATTTTCTGATTTAATTCTTCTTATAATACTGTATTGTTGAGGAAAAATTACATACAAAAGAAGAATTTGTGCTTTGGGGATAGTGTTTGCCTGGTGGATGTGCAACACTCATATCAGGTCTTTTGACTCTTAAGCCCAAGGCCATTTCCAGGGCTCTATTAGGTAAAATTTAATTTCCTTAAAAAAAATAATGTTCTTATCAGGGTCACACGTACATATTGTTAAAAGAATGATTAAGTGCTTGTTGCCTGAGCTTTTATAGAAATGACCACAAACACTATTAATCCCAAATATAGTCTTTAATACACAGTTAAGCATTTTAACATGTGCATAAAAAGGACAAGAAAGCAATCAATTATAATTCTAAACTTTTAGATGTAATTATTTAAAATATTCTGGGGAACCTTAAAAAGTAAGGAAAGATGTTCTGAATTAGTATGAGACTAAGAGGAAAAGATCTTTCCAACCTGTTTTCTACTTGAAGACAGAGGGAAGCCTCCATCCTGGGTCTTAAATATTCAGAGCACCTCTGAGAACAGATGAATTAGACGGCAACGGAGTTTGGGTGATATTGGTATGAATGCCATAAGTAACTGCATCTGTGTGACCGGTAGGGTACTGTATGAATCACTAAAAGTTTTTAAGTTAGAAAGATTTTTCAAGTAAATAATGTTACAACTTAAAATCCTAGGAACACGATTTATTAATAGGAAATATTTTAATAACTAGGTTAATGACATAATTTATCTTATAATCCAGGAGAGTTTTGAGAATGAAAGAGTATACTGTAATATGTAACGACAACAGGTATGAACTGGGACCTTCCTGGTCAAATGGGGACCTGTGGTAGTACCTGAACTTCCATTGAGTAATTTCTAATAGTCTTGTAAAGTGTATGTTTAACAGGAGTCTTAATTCATGTGTAATATCTTTAAGAATGTTTTCTTTATGATTAAACTAAGTTCTCTTGTGACCAGTATTTATGTTAGCCAACATAGGCATTTTGTAATTGACTTTAGTAAATGATAACTCTGATGTTTTATGGCTTTTGGAACCTATTTTCAAGGTGACAGTAAAAGATGATTACTTTTGGGAGCAGAACGATAGGTATGGCAAAGTTGAGCATACTTTAATGGATAGTTCTAAAGTTTTTCTTCATATAAAGCATTACAAGTTTTTTTCAAACATTATATTATATTTTATTTTATTTTTCTAGAGATGGGGTCTTGAAATCCTGGGCTCAAGCAGTCCTCCTGTCTTGGCCTCCCAAAATGCTGGGATTACAGCAGTGAGCCATCACACCTGGCCTGTTAAAGAAATTTTTGTGCTTCCTTTGCCTTGTAAATCTTCTAATTCAGCAGTTCCCAACCTTTTTGGCACCAGGGATTGGTTTCATGGAAGACAATTTTTATATGGACGGTGGGGGGAAGGGTAGGGATGGTTTCCAGAAGAAACTGTTCCACCTCAGATCATCAAGCATTAGTTAGATTCTCATAAGGTGCAGGCAACCTAGCTCCCTTGCATGCGCAGTTCACGGTAGGGTTTGCATTCCTATGAGAATCTAATGCTGCTGATGATCTTACAGGAGGCGGAGCTCAGGTAAGTCATGCGACTGATGAGGAGCAGCCGTAAATACGGAGGAAGCTTTGCTGGCTGGTCTGCCACTCACTTCTTGCTGTGTGGCCTGGCTTCTAACAGGCCACCTACCTGAACCAATCCATGGCCTGGGGGTTGGAGACCCGTGTTCTAATTTGTAATATGTTTGACATTTTCGTGAAATCTAATCCTGTTTGTCATGCCTTTAGGGTTTATAATTTCATGTTGGATGATCCAGTGGTCTTTTCTTTCTTTAAAAGCGTGTTACATGTCACATATGTTGATAAAGCTGGCAGTTTTGCCAAAACATTTCCGAAAACAACTATTTTTCCTTGGTGAAATTCTGTGTGGGAAAATAGAAATCTCTAGATGAGAGTAACTTAATTTTTTTGTATAGTTTTCTTTTGAATTTCCTCCTGATATGTATTTATCTGACATGGCAAATTACATTATTAAAGTCATAGTTACATTGTACAATTTTAATTTGTAGTTTTTGTGTTTAGAACATACATGACTTGTTAAGTTGAACCAGGTAACCAGAGTGGCGTATTTGTACTTGAATGTGCATTAAACAATTGGAAAAATTCTTGTGCAATAAATCTTATTCATATGTATAATATGAGAACTTTTTCTTTGTTCAGAAATGCCTATTATGCCTAACAAAAAAGGAAAGAACTACCCATGTATTCTGCCTCCAGTTAGTTAATGGTATGAAGCCCTTCCTGAAATACTTTACTATAGGTCTAAGAGTAATACTATGTCTTATGTGTGGGCTCTCAGAGTAGCTTCTTTATAATTATGACAAGTAAAAGTACAGCCAAAGGTCACGGTAAACACAAGATTTCTTTCATGCCTCATCCATTTTGTGGACAGCATATGAAGTAGTTTGGGTCCCTGCACTGATGTTTTAGTAGAACAATCCAGGTTGTTCTCATGGAAGTGTTTCAAATCTCTTTCTGCCTACCTCCCATGTGGTTGCAAAATTTGGATGTATTTGAATTCTGGACTAATTAAATAGATCCTTATTAAATTTAGAGTTTGCAAACAAAAAAGGGGACCCTGTTGTACTTCAGGGATTTCTTAGGCTGTTACATAATAGTGATATATAGGAGCCTTTAATAATACTAAATACTACAGTGACTTGATACAGTGTCTCAGTATTGACCATCTTAGTACTGATATTGTTCATAGAAACAGTAAAAACCAAACAACATAGCAATAACAACAAAAACAATATCACACAAATTATATAAAAGACATGCCTTAGATCCTGTATTTGACTTTAGTTTGGCTATCTAAATGAGTATTAAAAAGATCATATATAGGAAAGCCTTTTACTAAAAAGTGAATAGCCAGGCACTGTAGCTCACGTCTGTAGTCCCAGCACTCTGGGAGGCTGAGGCAGGAGGATCACTTGCGCCCAGGAGTTTGAGATCAACCTGAGGAACATAGGGAGATCCTATCTCTACAAATATAAAAATAAAAAAAATCAGCCAGATATGGTGGTGTGTACCTGTGGTCCCATGCTGAGGAGGGAGGATTGCTTGAATCTAGGAGATTGAGGCTGCAATGAGCCGTGATCACCCGAGTGCACTCCAGCCTGGATGACATAGCAAGACCCTGTCTTAAAAAAAAAAAAAAAGCAAATATACATATGTTCTAGAGTGATTGTATCAGATCTCTTTAAGTCATCCTCAGTACAGAGTACCAAAAAATGCATCTAAAGAAAGAACATTTAGATGAGGATAAAATTGATAAATTAAAACTTTTAGTATAACTGATAAAAGTGTTTCCTTCAGACTTTTTTCTATTGTTTCCACACCCTAGCAGGCTTTTTCTTAATGTAAGACTTTTAGACTAACAGTTTTCAAACAAGGTTGGTGTTGCTCCATAAGGAAGTTTCACAAATCGGTTTGGGATTTTCACTTGTCACGAATGTGAGAGTGTTTTTGGCATTTAATGGATGGGGACCAGATATGCTAGGTATTCTGCAATGCAAGGGTCAGCTAGTCTCAGACTACAGATTGTCCCAAGTACCAGAAAACTTTTGAATATCTACTTGACCAAACTCTATTCAAAGATAAATCAGTAATACTTCACTATATAAAAATATTGATAAGTTTTTATAAAATGAAGAATCTGATAATTTAGGAGAAATTTGTGTGGAGGGGAAGCTTAAGTAAAATAAATTGGCTCAATATTAATGTATAATGTACTTCACATATTCTTTCCACTTCCTAATTTATAGTGTTTCTAAGTAGATATTTAGTTGAAAAGTTTTCAGTTCAGTAATACAGTTACTGAGAGCTAAACAATTGCAAATACACAGCAGGATTTTAAGACTTCTTTTAACAACAAAGTTAATTTAAGATTTGTGCACCTCATTAAATTTTATCAATTAACAAGGATTTTAAAAAAATAATTCATGATTGTCATTTTGAATATTGAAGTTTCGTTTTTTAGAATAATAATAATAAATGCGTTAAAATTGCGTATTAAAATTACTTTTATGTTGCCCAGTGTTCAGTATTATTCTGGTCTTGTTTCCAATAATCTATTATAAAACATCTCTGTAACTTCTTGTATTACATTTCTTTACCTGTTCCATTTACCTTCTGTTTTAGGAGGGTGTGGTCTCTGTTGCATTATACAAACTTCATGTATGTAACGCCTTGACAGTGTGGCAGGAATTCTGGGATAGATAGTAGTCATACTGTCCCACATTTTAGCAATCTCCTCAGAGATTGGATACCTTTACTTTGTTCATATCCGTGGATCCCAACTCATTGTTTTTTTTTTTTTCTGTAACTTTTTCATTATATGGAAATAGGCCCTAGGAAAGGTTGAAATATCTCTATTTTACTCTCAGACTTGATTAATGGTTTGGATATAGAATTCTAGATTGTAGATAATTTTATTTTAGATATTAAAGGCTTCGTTTCACAACATTCACCGTTACTCCTGAGAAATCCATTGCCACTTTTTTTTGTCCACCACTTTTTTTTTCCTGGCTATATATGGCTTGTTCTTAATATTCTAGAAGGCTTTAGGATCATTTCTTTATCTCTGAAATTCTATGATAATATGTCTTAGAATGGGTTTTATTCATTTTTTTAATGAATCTTCAGAGGACCCTTTTAAGAGCAAATGTCTTTCAGTTTGGGATGTTATCTTGAATTATTTTCTTTTCCTGTTTTTGTTTTTTTTTATCCCTCTTTTTCCCTCAGTTCTCTTAGTTGGAGATTCAGCACCAGTGTAGAAGTGGGATGTGTGAGGTTGAGTCATTGCCTGATTGTGGGCAGAATGATTTGCTTCTTAGTGTCTTTTCTGATGTGTTCTGTTATGAGTAACTTCTTTTGATAAGTTATTCATCTGTTTTCCAAAAATTTGTGATCTTCCTTCCGTTTTTCTCTCCACTTCCACTTTTTTGTCCTTGTGAAATACACCTTAAAAAATTATTAACTGCCATTTTAGTAGGGTTTTGGGAGGGAGAAGAAGTAATTTCATGTGGTTAATCTGTGTTTGGTGAACCAGTTGTTTTGTGTATTCATTTTGCAAGATGCAGCTCTTGAAAACTTTCTGTGATTCTTCAGTTATCTTACCTCACCTCCTACATACCTTATTAGAGCACTTATTGTGCCACATTATAATTACTAGTTTATTGCTTATGATAAGAACAGGAATTGTCTTATTTTTATCAATGTTTTTGTGGAAAGCATATTTCTTTTTTTTAAATTATACTTTTAAGTTCTAGGGTACATGTGCACAACGTGCAGGTTTGTTACATATGTATTCATGTGCCATGTTGGTGTGCTGCACCCATTAACTAGTCATTTACATTAGGTATATCTCCTAATGCTATCCCTCCCCCCACCCCACAACAGGCCCCAGTGTGTGGTGTTCCCCTTCCTGTGTCCAAGTGTTCTCATTGTTCAATTCCCACCTATGAGTGAGAACATGCAGTGTTTGGTTTTTTTGTCCTTGCGATAGTTTGCTGAGAATGATGGTTTCCAGCTTCATCCATGTCCCTACAAAGGACATGAACTCATCCTTTTTTATGGCTGCATTGTATTCCATGGTGTATATGTGTCACATTTTCTTAATTCAGTCTATCATTGTTGGACATTTGGGTTGGTTCCAAGTCTTTGCTGTTGTGAATAGTGCTGCAGTAAACATACGTGTGCATGTGTCTTCATAGCAGCATGATTTGTAATCCTTTGGGTATATACCCAGTAATGGGATGGCTGGGTCAAATGGTATTTCTAGTTCTAGGTCCTTGAGGAATTGCCACACTGTCTTCCACTTTGGCTGAACTAGTTTACAGTCCCACCAACAGTGTAAAAGTGTTCCTATTTCTCCACATCCTCTCCAGCACCTGTTGTTTCCTGACTTTTTAATGATCACCATTCTAACTGGTATGAGATGGTATCTCATTGTGGTTTTGCTTTGCATTTCTCTGATGGCCAGTGATGATGAGCATTTTTTCATGTGTCTTTTGGCTGCATAAATGTCTTCTTTTGAGAAATGTCTTTTCATATCCTTTCCCCACTTTTTGATGGGGTTGTTTGTTTTTTTTCTTGTAAATTTGTTTAAGTTCTTTGTAGATTCTGGATATTAGCCCTTTGTCAGATGAGTAGATTGCAAAAATTTTTTCCCATTCTGTAGATTGCCTGTTCACTCTGATGGTAGTTTCTTTTGCTGTGCAGAAGCTCTTTAGTTTAATTAGATCCCATTTGTCAGTTTTGGCTTTTGTTGTCATTGCTTTTGGTGTTTTAGACTTGAAGTCCTTGCCCATGCCTGTGTCCTGAATGGTATTGCCTAGGTTTTCTTCTAGGGTTTTTATGGTTTTAGGTCTAACATTTAAGTCTTTAATCCATCTTGAATTAATTTTTGTATAAGGTGTAAGGAAGGGATCCAGTTTCAGCTTTCTCCATATGGCTAGCCAGTTTTCCCAGCACCGTTTATTAAATAGGGAATTGTTTCCCCACTTCTTGTTTTTGTCAGATTTGTCAAAGATCAGATGGTTGTAGATGTGTGGTATTACTTCTGAGGCCTCTGTTCTGTTCCATTGGTCTATATCTCTGTTTTGGTACCAGTACCATGCTGTTTTGGTTATTGTAGCCTTATAGTATAGTTTGAAGTCAGGTAGCATGATGCCTCCAGCTTTGTGCTTTTTGCTTAGGATTGTCTTGGCAATGCGGGCTCTTTTTTGGTTCCATATGAACTTTAAAGTAGTTTTTTCCAATTCTGTGAAGAAAGTCATTGGTAGCTTGATGGGGATGGCATTGAATCTATAAATTACCTTGGGCAGTATGGCCATTTTCACAATATTGTTTCTTCCTATCCAAGAGCATGGAATGTTCTTCCATTTGTTTGTGTCCTCTTTTATTTCGTTGAGCAGTGGTTTGTAGTTCTCCTTGAAGAAGTCGTTCACATCCCTTGCAAGTTGGATTCCTAGGTATTTTATTCTCTTGGTAGCAATTGTGAATGGGAATTCACTCGTGATTTGGCTCTCTGTTTGTCTGTTATTGGTGTATAGGAATGCTTGTGATTTTTGCACATTGAGTTTGTATCCTGAGACTTTGCTGACATATTTCTTAGATGAATGAAAACATAAACAAAATGCAGAAATGAGGTAGATAATAGATAACAACAGTACAATTTAGTCAGAAGGATTGAAATTATTTCTTATTTTAATCCTATTTCAATTAGTGTTTGATAGAGTTTTAAAAACTTAATGGAGATTTATTTCTTTTAGTAAAATATTAATACTGTTGTCATCTTGGGGTAATCAGAGAAATGTCTTTATATTAAAGCTAGATGACAAAGTAGTCATGAGAGTTTCATTGTAATGGAGAATCTTTCTTGATGCATTTAATTAGGAATTAAGATACAAGATATTGAAAAAAATAGAATGACTAGTGGATAGTTTTACGTGTTAAGGAGAGTATAACAATATCATATAATAAAGGGCAAAGAATACAGAAAAAGTCTTATTTTCTTCCATTAGCATATCATTTCAGTCATTCCAAATAGTAAAATAATAAATTCTAAGGAAACATCTTTTTGTTCTGTGAAAGCATGTCATATCCACAGACAAAAGGAAAACATCTGAAGCACAAGATTTGGTTAAAAAAATCTTTGTCACTCTCTTGATGAAATTTCGCCATCATAATTACCTGTTGTCTCTTTTTGGAAGTTTTCCTTTGATCATCATGTTTTGTTTAGTTTTATCGATTTTAACTTTAAAGGTAGGAAATATAATTGCTTTAATTTAAACTGTTTAACTCATGACTCCTCCTTTCATGTAAGTTAAAATTAGTGAATCAGCAAATAGGTATTGAGTACATACAAGACCCTGGTTGGTTTGCAGTGAAGTTGAAGAGATACTCACTTTAGGAAGGTATCTTTTCTTAAGAAGCTGTATGCATGTAAAGAGTGACAGGTGTAAGGATTAGGAGGATAGGAAATATCTCGAAATTGTATATGATCAGTTACCAATGAATGGCTCAAATGGAGTTTCTACTAGTTCAGCTATCTTTAGTAGAACGTTCACACATTCCTAAGTCATATCTTAGGCATGATGTGTATAAAGACAGAAAGGATTGATACTTGATAAAGTTACTTAACAGTGTTCTGAATTTTATTTTTGATAATCTGTCTTGGTAGCCATAGTCTGAGTTATCTGTAACTCAGACTGTTCATTTTTATGCTTGCGTTTGCTTACTTGTTAGAAATGTTCTTAAAATTGCATAGAATTACTTTGGGGATATTTATTTTTTACTTTTTGATCCCTATACATACTATGTAATCTTTTAATTAAACCATTCAAATTTTAAAAATTAGAGTTTCTACACCAAAAACATATAGATAGTAAGTTTCTGCTGTATACTAGTATTTTGCTTCATAAAACATGGTTGGCATTCTTTATTCTGTGTTCACGTATTTTCATTTAAATTCAACATTCATTTTCAAGAGTAGTTTCAGGATAAAATTAAATATATACTATATTTTTTCACTCAAATGAACTCATTTTCCCCACCTTGTGACTACTTCTTTAAAGTTTATTATTTTCTTGAGTGTACCACTTAGACCGTCTCTATCACTTCGTCTCCCCCACTTCCATCTTTTATTGTTTACTGTACTTTCTATGTTATACTGAATCTTGTATACACAAACAAAGTTTATGAAAAGCTCAAACCCAGTGCAGGAAGGTCCTAGAAAAAAAAGTATAATTATGTTATTGTATGAACTTTAAAAATGTTGTCTAGGAACCTAAAACTGCTTAACAGATGTGATTGCTTCATAGTTTCAAATTTATGCCAATCAGATTTGATAGGATTTGATCACACTCTAGTAGATTTATGAGATAAATTACAATATTGCATGACATACTTCAGATAGAAAAACATCAATATAAGTTGGATATGATTTCTCATTTAAGATAACAAGATAGTAATTTTTTTGAAATCAGATGGTTGCTACTTTGAGAGAATATTTATCAGTTTTTATGGAAATTAACAATATCTCTCATATTTTCTTCATGGTGACAAAAAGTATATTAAACTTTTGTTTTCATGTACAAATTTAATTGTAAATGAGAGGCATCTTGTTTGTATTTCGCAATAGATGACCTGTCAAATTTTCAAAGGCATGTAAAGAAATGGAGTTGGACTTAAAATAAATTTGGCTGCAGGAAAGGTTAACACAAGATGAAAAAACTTGTACTTGTGGTACTGAATTTCTTTAAGGTTTCAGTTGATATGTCCAAAGTCTTACTAGGATTTTTTTTTTTTTTCAAATATGTAGAAGTTTAACACCTCACATAACAAAGAAGATGGAAAAGAACTTAACTCACTAATGAAGTGACAGGTTCCCCCAGGGAAGTCAGAGTCAAGGAATTGGGAGTCAGGCTCTCAAGCCTGTTTGTTCTCATAGCAAGTGACAGAACTATTTATTTAAAAGCCCCCTGATGAGAGTATCTTTAACTTCATTCAGGAGATCTGCATGGTGGAGTCCTTCAGTTCATTTTTGAAATAAAAGCATGAGATCTCCTGAGAACTTGACTTGAAATTGTTACTAAATCAAGTAACTTGTGAAAAGAGGGTAGAATTTTTAGTGTCTTAGATTTACATTAAAAGTTTTTAGAATATGAAGACTGGCCAAACCAGTGATTTTAAAGAAGATAGGCCCTCACGTTTCAGGTAAGAATATTGTAAAACCTTTTAAATTTTTTAAGAAGAAAATTGTTCATTTTGTGGCTTAAATTTTTAAAATTTTAGAAAGTATAGGCTGGGTGCAGTAACTCATGCTTGTAATCCAAGCACTTTGGGAGGCTGAGGCAGGCAGATTGCTTGAGCCATGGGATCGAGACCAGGCTGGGCAATATGGCGAAACCCTCACTCTGCAAAAAAAAAAAATACAAACATTATCTGGGCATGGTGGCACATGCCTGTAGTCTCAGGTACTCGGGAGGCTGAGGTGGGAGGATCAACTGAGCCTGGTTAGGTAGAGGCTGCAGTGAGCTGAGATCATGCCACCATACTCCAGCCTGAGTGACAGGTGAGACCCTGTCTCAAAAAAAAAAAAAAAAAAAAAGAAAGAAAAGAAAGTACAGAAAATAAGTAGAACAGGCAAACGTGTATTTACCATGCGGAATTAGTATGCCACCACATGTATTTTTAAAGTCTTTCCTTTCCCAGAGATAACTGCCATACCGAAATTGGTTTATATCTTTCCTGTTTTTGTATTATTACTAGATTTATGTGTCCATTAACATTAAATGTTCTTAAAGGTTACCTAACTGAAATATTCCATTATTTGTTGTTATTCTATTATTTGCAATTTTTTTCCTCCTTAGCCATCGTTATTCCTAAACGGTTACTTGCTGTGATTTTTTACACCTGGTTGATTCATTTTAACTGTTGTGTAATATTTCATGATAGAACAACATCAAAACCATAATTTGTATACCTGTTTCTCTTTTGACAGACATTAAGGGTCAGGATACTTTGCATAGACTTCTTCCACAGATATACATGGAGCTCTGTAGGGTTCGGTGTTTTCAGCACACGGACAAGCTGCCATCAATTCTTATAGCATTGTATCCAGGTTCTGGCACTAGGCAGCATCCTTAGGCAATTTGATGCCACTAGAGCAGTATATTGCTTTCTTTTTTCTTATTGAATTTCCTGTCTTTACAGGCCGATCCACTGTTTCCATTCCTGGCAAAGAAGCCTGCAGACAACACTGTCATGCTTTTCTTTTCAACAGATGTCCTCTGACTCCTCCCAACCTCCTAGTACAAAAAACATAAAAATCTTTGTATGTTTTGCATCTGTTTAAAAAAGATGCCTTTAAAAAGTAGGTGTTTTCTAGTTTTTATATTTTTGCTTTATTGTAACCTGTGGGAGGCTAGGACCTGTGCTATTTGGAGTTTATTTTGCCACAGCAACGTGTGTGCTTGATCTGTGCATAAATAAGACATGGTTTTGCTTAATATGAACAATATGATTTTGTGCCCAGGTATATAATTCTTTCAGTTAACAGTGAACTCTTGAGTATTGAAAAAAATACATTCTTATTTTGTGAACATTTTGGAATGTTTTTAGACATTTTAAAAAATTGTATAATATAAGTTGCATTCTTTAGGTTCAAATCTATATTATCATTTTCACTAGTTCAGCTAATTTAATTTTAAGGTGTTTTATATTTTGCAAAAAATCATGTATTTGGTAGAAGTCATATATTTAAAAGTATATTTAAACATCTATTACACACTTAAGATTTGGGTTGTGGTGCACTCTCAAACCATTAAAGAGAAAGCTGTCAATTTATGAAATTCTTTGTATGCCCAACAGCTTGAAGCTGGCTTATAGAATGCCGAATGTTAGACTATCAGTTTTATTAACTCTTTCACTTAAAGTATTTCTTCTTGAAATAAAAAAGAAGCTTAAGTGAATTGCTAGGTCTGGATCATTTACTGAATGTCAGTAGTTTCAGAAAGCTGAAAAATGTTTATGCTGTGTAATAAACAGATGCTGCTCTCATAGTGCAATACGTTATGTACCAAAAATGATCTCTGTTTTAATCATAGATGCTGATTTAATGAGACAAGGCTAGCTTAACATCAAAAATAGATTTAGGATGTAATTTTTGCTTTTTGTATGTTTTTTCTACATAATTAATAGACATACCTTTTAACATCATTATCAGATTTGGGGGAGAATGTTTATTTCTTTGATTTTCACATCTATTTTTGAATTCACAGGAGTTTGTAATTGTCCTGTAAACCCATTCAAAATAGCTATTAAAATGCCTTAAAGAAGATGCCTTGTTTTGTACTTTATTAAGTCTACTTTGCTTGAAATTCATATAGTTCTCAACTTTTCCACCTTTTTTTGATTAAGGATATTGAATATTTTCTACAATTTGTGGGACACTTTGGGGGAGGCCGTCAATCAGTGAATTCACTATTGTGAGATGATGATGCTTGAGGTTTAAAATCTCTGTCACTCAGTGTGCTTGGGTTGCCTTTTTGGTTTGCTGTCCAGAGTCACTGGAGTCTTTTTTCATCTACGAGAGAAGCACTTTGCTAGGCTCTGCTTTCTTGTTCACTTAATTTATTCCACGAGCACCCTCAAACTTGACTGCAGTTGCTGACTTTGAGTCCTTCTGCATCTGTATTGTACATCTTTGATTGACATGTTTGCCTTTACATATGGTCAGATAATTTTATATTTGGAAAAATATTCTTATTGTGTGTTTTATTCGACCGAACCTAGCAGAGTTAAATGTAGTTTGGATGCATTGGGAAGAATTAATGATTGGAAGATACGGAGTTGGTAAATTATTTATTCTGGCCCTAAGGAAGCTGAAAAGCTGAGTGAAAGACTAATAAATCATTTGTGGTAGTGCTGGTTGTCACTTCCAATTATTTTAGACGGTTTTGTGATAAACTGCAGCACCTGCTAGATATCTGCACACCCTCCCTTGATGCTAGTGGTGCAGCTTGTTTAGTCGATTATCAAAGGCAAGTTTGTGTAAAGTTTATTTAGGTTGGAAAGGAAATTACTCTTTTTGAGTCAATTCTGTTGCTTTTCCTCATTGTTTTGAATGCTATGAAAGGATTTCCCTGACATGGCCGGGAATCTGGAATATGCCTACTACTTTAGCCAGGAAAGACTATCTTTATCCTTTGTTAAATACTTGAAGAATTGAGCTTCTTTATTATTCCCAGACTAATTAAAAACTACATCAACTGAGATGATTAGTATGCTAAAGATCAAATCATCATTTTGGTACCAATTGATAGAGAACCACTGTTGCTGCTTGACCAGACTTTTTTCTTCATTCTTTGTTTTTAAAGGCTGAGATTTTGTAACTACTATCCTAAAAGGTAGTGAGATCCCCCTTTCCACTGTTCCTGAACTCTGCTGCTGAGGTTCTTGAAGAGGCAGAGAAGAATTGGAAAGAAAGCACAGCCTAGACTCGTCTGGTTCTAGCAATCTTGAAACAGGACTACTCTAAAACTTCTTGGAAAATAAATTACGGACACCATATAATGTGCATGCTTTATGTTTGGAATCAGCTCTTTGGTTTCTGTCAAGAGTTTAATAATAATTTGTGTTCGAGCCCAGAACATTAGGTTTGTTTTTACATGTTCAGAGTGATTTGGTTTTCACTGAGTTTTTCAGCTTTAACGTAAAAACATGAGACAGTCTGGCCGGGCGTGGTGGCTCACTCCTGTAATCCCAGCACTTTGGGAGGCCGAGGTGAGCAGATCACCTGAGGTTAGGAGTTCAAGACCAGCCTGGCCAACATAGTGAAAACCCATCTCTACTAAAAATACAAAAAAAATAGCTGGGCATGGCGGCGTGTGCCTGTAATCCCAGCTATTTGGGAGGCTGAGGCAGGAGAATCTCTTGAACCCAGGAGGCGGAGGTTGCAGTGAGCCGAGATCGCGCCATTGCACTCCAGCCTGGGCAACAAGAGGGAAACTCCATCTCAAACAAACAAACAAACAAAAAACATGGGACAGTCGAGAGGACTGTTAAAGATATATACCTTGAATAATCTTGATACGTGGTCTTGTATTCATTGAGTTGCATTTTTACTCACTGACATGCTTCTCCTCATCAAACATTTATTAAAGCTTATATGTGCCAGCCCCCTGAAACAATTACTACTATAATAACAACTCTTTTTAGAGGTTAGTATGTGCCATGTACCATTCTTAGCATTTTTATATGTATTAACGTATTTTAATATGACAGCCCTATAAGATATTTATTATTCCTATCCTTATTTTACCAAGGAGCCCTATGGAGTGATAAGGCAATAGTGATTTAGTTTTTTTCTTTAGGGGCTACAGAAGGTGGGAAACATTCATGGTAAATCTTAGTTAATTAGGTTTAGGAATTTCAATCCAAGTAGTATAATAATTATCATTTATTGAAGATTTAATTTTGTATTTTGTACTATATATATTATTTCACTTTTAACCCCTGAATTATAAATGATTATTATCTTCTTTGTCATTGTATTAGTCCATTCTCATGCTGCTATAAAGAACTGCCTGAGACTGGGTAATTTATAAAGGAAAGAGGTTTAGTTTACTCCTAGTTCCACAGGGCTGGGAAGGCCTCAGGAAACTTAAAATCATGGTGGAAGGGGAAGCAAACTCGTCCTTCTTCACATGGTGGCAGGAAGGAGAAGTGCTGAGCAAAAGGGGGAAACTACCTTTTAAAAATAATCAGACCTGATGAGAACTCACTCACTATCATGAGAACAGTATGAGGGTAACCACCCCCATGATTAAATTACCTCCCACTGGGTCCCTCCCATGACACATGGGGATTATGGGAACTACAATTCAAGGTGAGATTTGGGTGGGGACACAGAACCAAACCATGTCAGTCGTGATGGTGAAATTGAATCTTAAAGAGGTTAAACTACTTGCCCTGGGTTGTGCAACTTGGAGGTGGGGGAGCTGGGATTCGAGTCAGGATCTGACTGCCTCCACACTCTATTTAGGGATTACAAACCCTACTTCCTGTGGAACTTCGTAAGCCACAGAAAGTGGGGAGGAAAGTTGTCTAGTGGGCATCTGGGGAGCATTGACAGCAGTGGGACCAGAACTATGAATCTAGTGATTTTTTTTTGAGGTAAGTTAAAAATCTAAATTTTTATGTGAAATGTTCAGTTTAAAAAATCTTGGCAGTTTACGCAGAATGAATTGTTTGCTCACTGGAAGTGGCCTATGGATGCCAGTTTGAAACCCCTGCATATTGTCTCCCTTCTAGCTTTATCAAATTGAAAACTAGTGATAGTCTATGAAACAATATTAATAGATTATATTAGTAAAATTCCATCCTTTAGGGTAGTTAACAGACTAAATGAAACGTAATTATTTATTACCTTAGTAATTATGTATAGCTTGTTATACACCTCAAGAGATTTAGTTGAGTTTAATTTCAGGTTATGGGATACTAGTAATTCAAATATAAGCTGTAGCATAGAGTATAAAATCAAACAGTAAAAAAATCAAACTAGAATTTTGAAAATCTAAGCGGGTATTAAGTTATGGAAATGTTTATTGAAACACTTTTCTTCCCTCCCTGTACCCACCCCCCCATTCCTCTAGTGCTTTTATTTCCTCCTTTCTCAGCTCATACACATTTCTTTCCCTATGCTCTGAATATGTGGGAGATTTAAGATATATATATATCTTAAATATATATATATATTTTTAAGTGAAATGCCTTCATATATATATTTTTAAGTGAAATTATATATATATATTTAGTGAAATGCCTTTATTAGATTACAGGTAGAATTAAATCATATGTAGAATGTTGTTACTTTTAATAGAATATAACACAGTCAAAGGTCAAGGTTTTAGTAAATGGGGACCTGTTTGAAATAAAAGTCAGTGGTTGTTTATGGTTTTATTAAATGCGTTAATCTTAAAATACAAACTATTCCTGGAGACAACATGTATCATTTCATAAGTGTTTGAAAAAAAAAAATCAGACTAATCAGTTGTTAGAGGGTTCTTCCACAAAAAAGGTTTTGTCTTTTGAAAGACAAAAACTTAATACTTGTTATAAACTTACTATTTTGGAATTATTAAAAATAATTTTTCTGGCTGGGCACCGTGGCTCATGCTTGTAATCCCAGCACTATGGGAGGCTGAGGCCTGTAGATAGCTTGAGCCCACGAGTTTGAGACCAGCCTGGGCAACATGGCAAAACTCCATCACTACAAAAAATACAAAAATTAGCCAGGTGCGGTGGTGCATGCTTGTAGTCCCAGCTACTTGGAAGGCTGAGGTTGGAGGACCACTTGAGCCTGGGACGTCAAGGCTGCAGCCATGATTGTGCCACTGCTCTCCAGTCTGGACTCCCGTCTCATTAAAAAAAGAAAAAAGAAAAAGAAAAAAAATTTTTTCTTAGTGGATTCTCAAATCCTACCTTATAACAAAAGTAATTGCGTTGAAAATCAATGGTTCTTTCTAAAATAAAGGGCTTAATAAATTATGTTTTTTTTAAGTGAGTCCTTTAGCTCTTTAGAAATTAAATACTTGTTACTGACTTAATTTTTATAAGTTAGAGGCTTTTGACCTATAGCATTTCATTTGGTTAGTTCAGTTGCTCGAAGTATTTTGCTGCTTAGTGCTTTATATTTGTCTTTTTGTGGTAATATTCATAGCTTAGTAGGCTTGTTTTTAAAAGACATCATATTTGAGAGTTCAAATGCATCTCATTTACAAAGCTTTTCATCCAGCAGCTAGAAGTAAATTCTTCCTCTTCCTAACTTCTGTGTAGCTGACTGTATTTCTACAATGATTTTTTGTAGGCAACAGATGTACATCTCACACTGTCTTGTATTCATTTTTATATTTTTCTAACATTCACTAACTGTTGAGTGAATAAATGAAAAAAAATTCGGACTAATCAGTGGTTAGAGGGTTCTTCCACAAAAAGACGAAAGATCTAATACTAGTAATTGTTATAATGTTACTATTTTGGAATTATTAAAAATAATTTTTCTTGGTGGATTTTAATATCCTACCTTATAATGAAAGTCATTCCACCCAGAATCAGCACTTCTTTCTTTTGAGAGAACCGTTGGTTCTTAAATTAGATCTTAACTCCTATATAAGATCGTTACACAGGTAGGGCTTTTGTGAAAATTGATTTTACTAAGAAATCACTGAAGTTTATGGAGCAACAATTCTTCCAAATCTAAACATGTACTCGGTGTCCTACTTAATAAGTAATGGAGATTTACTATGTTCAGACTTTTCAAGTCTAACTTGAAGGGTAAATACTGCTAAATAAGTATCAATATACAATATTGCAGTTCTAAAATGTTGCAAAAATTAATGAATTATTTGAGTGCTTATAATTAAATGATGCTTGGGAAATCTGAAGGAGAAAAATTTTAGAAATGCTGATTCTAGTATGTTACTCTATAGATAAAAGGTAATTCAGAATGCTAGAGGTGGATGGGTGCTTAGAAGTTATCTTCTAAAATCTTCTTTGTCAGTAGGAAACAGAAGTTTTGGGAGATAAATAATTGGACCAAGGTCATAAGACTGCAGTGTATCTAATGCTAATTACTAATGTGTGCTCAACACGTATTTTTATGAGTAAAGGAAATACTTTATGTATAGGGAGTTGCTGAAAAATTTGTCATGTGTAGTTCAGCAAAGTTACTGCAAAACCAGTTGCCATGAATGTTCAAATTAGAAAATAGAATTATTGCCTTCCCTAAAAATATTTATACTTTGAAGAGATGAACTTAGAAGACATAATACTTTTAAAAACATGGCAATGTATAGAAAGATGAAATAGAATGGGTTCTATTTAGCTTTGTTTCTAGCAGCACTTTGACTGCATAATTGGAAGGTATCTTTGGATAAGCTTTTTGGAAACTTTTCTAGTTGGAAAAGGATTTCAGCTGGAGTGTCTAAAGGGTCACACACACAAAAAACCCTCTATATTAAAATAAAATGTGTCCAAGCTTTAAAGAAAAGATCTCAGAGTTTGCAGATGATCCTAAAATTGGAGCTAGGGGAAATAATGAGGAACAATGCAATCAGATTCAAAAAGATTTGGATTGTTTAGGTGATTGGGCCAGCAGATGGCAAATGCAGTTCAGTGTAGACAAATGTAAAATAATTATCTTAGGAACAAAGAACCAATCATACAGCACACTGATCAGGAAAAAATTTGTGAGTTATTGTAGGAAAACCATTGAAACAGTTAACCCGGTGCACAGCTGCAGCAAAAAAGGCAAGCAAGAAACTAAATTAGCAGACGGATAGAATATAAAGCAAGAGGCAATACTTATAGTGTATTAAGAAACTTGCTAGACCCCATCCAAATTACTCAGTCTACTGTTGGTTGATAGAATTACTTTAGGAAGAGTACGTTTTTGCCTTGGAAATACACTGGAAGTGGTACCAAACAAATCTAATAAAATGATGTTAAAGAGATTTGCAGTAATTTTTATCAACTTTAAGTTTGCAAACTTTTATAAAGATATGAGCGAGACACTGAGTCAAAGTAAAGACACTTCAGTTCTACTACAAAGAGTTGGTCTTCCAAGAGGACATGTGGTTTTCATTGCCTGGGGCCTTACTAGGCCCCTTTCTAGGTTAAGTAGGAGGCTGCTTCTCACCTCTCAAGATTAAGGAAGCCTAAAGGCTAGCACAAGGCCCTTCTGTAGTTTAAGAGTTGCACCTTGACAGCTAGAAAGACCATGGGCATGAGGCTAAGAGCTGCCACTGAGATGCTTCCTCCTGGCCTTAACCGTTTTTTTTTCCTTTCTTCTTCCCTTTTTTTTTTTTTTTAAATAGCGGGGCTTTCCGGTAAAAACCAGAAAGCCTGGTAGACAAATTCTAAAAGAGCCTGTAACCTTTGATTCAGTAACATAAGTTCCAGGCTTCATTCAAGGCTGTGGAGGCAAACATTTTCTATGATTTGCCTTCCTTGATTCCTGTCCAAGCTGGATTTTCCAACCTTGTCTCAGTGTTGTGAACTATCTAGTACCTAGCCAATAAATTCCTTTTTGACTTAGATTCACTAGAATATATGTCTGTTGTTTATATTCAAGAGCCTTAACTGGTACAGTGGTAGTGTTCTGTTCTTCTAGCCTTGTTTCTTGAATTGTTTTCTTTTGTCCTATAATGTGTTCGCTTTGTTTTGAGTGGTGTCTTATACTAAATCATTTTTGGGATGAGAAGAAAGCTGAAATGCAAATTGTCCTCTTCGTCTCTCTCTGCCTCTCTTTTTGTCTGTCCCTCTCTCCCTCCCCATCAGAATGCAAAAGAGGTGAAAAGAATTTGTATCCATACCATCAGCATCTGTAATTCTTTTGTAAAATTTAACTTTATCCATGCAATTGAATATTCAGTGTTACTGTTGAAAAATGGCCTTTGGTATCGAGATCTGTTTTAAGAATGTTTGCATTTTTTAATACATTATATTAGGTATCTCTAAAAATCATTTTCTGGCTGGGCACGGTGGCTCACACCTGTAATCCCAGCACTTTGGGAGGCCGAGGTGGGTGGATTACGAGGTCATGAGATTGAGACCATCCTGGCCGATATGATGAAACCCCGTCTCTACTAAAAATACAAAAAGATTAGCTGGGCCTGGTGGTGTGTGCCTGTAATCCCAGCTACTGAGGAGGCTGAGGCAGGAGAATTGCTTGAACCCGGGAGGTGGTGGTTGCAGCAAGCTGAGATCATGCCACGGCACTCCAGCCTGGGCCACAGAGTGAGACTCCATCTCAGGAAAACAAACAAACAAACAGAAAACAGAAAATGATTGTTAGAAAGTTCAGTGTAAAAATGCATTTTTCCATTTATTCTAAAGATGTTGGGTTGTTGTAAGACTGGATTACTTGTGTTTTATAAGTTTTTTATATGAAAAATGGGATTTTTTTTGCATCTATTACTTTTTCATTTAATAGTATATTGTGAGCAGAAAATATAAGCCTATATCATTTCTTTTAATAGTTGCATAACATTCTGTTATTATATAGATGTACTATATATTTTTTAACCAGTTCCCATAGATGACTATTTGGGTTATTAGAATTTTCCACTGTTACATATACTACTACAGTCAAACTACTTTTTAATAATGTTTGCGTATATCCCTCGTTATTTCCATAGGCTAAATTCCAGAAATGGACTTACTGGTTAGAAGGGTAATTACAAGTCTCTGGATACTTACTGCCAAACTTTACAAGTTTCATTTCCACCAGCAATTTTGATTCCTGGATTTTTTACATCAATACTCGTATTAATACTTAAAAAGAAAACATCTCTGCTAATTTTATAAGAGAAAAGTAGTTTCTTGTTGTAATGTACCCGTTTTTAGTGCTATTGACCATTTATATTTATTTTATAATTCACTTCTTAATACCATTTACCTGTTACTCAGGTAGTTTTCTCATATTTAATTACTATATTATATATTAAGATCAGTCTTTTGTAGTATGTCGTCAGTATTTTTTTTCTGTGTTTGGTTTTTTTTTAAACTAGTGAGTTGAGGAATTTGGTTTTATTTGTTTGGATTTGTTTTATTTTTGGGTCATATAACCATTTTAAATTTTTATGTAATCAAATATATATTGTTCTACATAAAAATTTTCATCTTTAGTATTTAAAACTTAAAAAATACCTAATAAAGTTTTAATTGATCTAGGATTTTAAAATTATCAGTTTTGGGACTTATATTCTGTATTTTCTATGTATTGGCTTTGCAGACCTCATTGTACATACAAAATTACAATCATGAATGTAAAGGAAAGCACACTGGAACTGCTTGCAGCTGACTGCGACCTTGAGTCTCAGCTTCTGCATCTGTGAAATGAAGATACTGGTCTGGCACAGTGCTGTTCATTCCATTTTTTTGCCCATGAACCCCAGTAAGAAAATGTAAATCACAACCACGGACACTGATGTACATAAACACATACAAGTATATGTATGTGTGTATATACACATACTGTGTTTCTACTTTTTGTGTGTCATGCCATACATATCATGCCATGCAGTGCCAGATATTATTTTAAAAAAACCTCACTAAATTGCTTTCCTTACCTATTAAGGGGTGTTACAATTTGAGAAACACTTGTCCAGTGGATCTTTAATTGGACACTCAGATGCCTTCTGGGACTGACCAGATAACAGTTGCAAATAACTTAGCACTTTAGCTAATCAGAGGGCTTGGGTTCTATCTAAAGGTATTCAAATTAAAAGAGTAAAGCAAAGCACTTTCTTAGGTCAGCAGACATTTTCAAGTGGAATTCAGCCTTCACATTCGGGACCCTATCCTACTCTAGAGAAAAAAATCAAATACATAAAATATTGGCTCATTACTCTGTCAAATTGCTGTAAAATATTTTAAACAGTTCATGGTCAGGCAGTGAAATCAGACTATACTTTTAATAGCATTGGTCTGGTTGCTGATATTCAAGTGCTTTCCAGGTAACCTCCTCCTCTAAACTTCTTTGGCACTGTGACAACTTCTAGCCGTGAAAATTAGGAGATAAAATGGCTTAACTCAGTTTTCCTGATTTAATGAGAAATAATGTCTGTGATAGGATCTGAGAAGATAAATATGAAAGAGATAATTCCAGGTATCTGAGTTACTCTCAAGGCTGGTGTTAAAGGAGAAAGTGGGCTGGGTGTGGTGGTTCATGCCTGTAATCCCAGTGCTTTGGGATGCCAAGGTGAGAGGATTGCTTGGGGCCAGGAGTTAGAGACCACCAACCTGGGCAATGTAGCGAGACTCTGTCTCTACAAAAAATTAAAAAATTAGCCGGACATGTGGTGCATAGCTGTAGTCCTAGCTACTTGGGAGGCTGAGATGGGAGGATTACTTGAACCCAGGAGTTTGAGGATGCAGTGAGCTATGATTGTGCCACTGCACAGCAGCCTGGGCAACAGAGTAAGACCCTGTCTTTAAAAAAAAAGGGGAGTTGAGGGAGATAGGTGAACTTTGTCCTTTCCATTTCAAATGAAGGTGATGCACTATCCTAGCAACTGTGTCCAAAAACACTTTTAAGAAGATGCTGGCCAGGTGCGGTGGCTCATGCCTGTGATCCCAGCACTTTGGGAGGCTGAGGTGGGCAGATTACAAGATCAGGAGATCGAGACCATCCTGGCCAACATGGTGAAACCCCATCTGTACTAAAATATAAAAAATTAGCCAGCGAGGTGGCAGGCGCCTGTAGTCCCTGCTACTCAGGAGGCTGAGGCAGGGGAATCGCTTGAACCTGGGAGGCGGAGGTTGCAGTGAGCTGAGATCGTACCACTGCACTCCGGTCTAGTGAGAGAGCAAGACTCCATCAACAACAACAAAAAAAAGATGCTAATGAATAACTAGGGAAAAATCATACAGAAAAAGTTCAATGTCTGTGAACAAATACAGCAGCATTTGGATATCTACCAATACAGAAGCATTTGGATATCTACCAAATCTCTTGTGTCTGTGTGTACACACACAAAATTATTTTTTGACTTGATTTTCTGGTTTTGGGGATAAGACTGTATATACTTCGAAGATTCTGTGATGTATAACCATTAAGTCTCACTTTTGGTGACTTAGGTAATTGTAATGGAACCATGGAGCCATTAGACTCCAGATGGGACTTTAATCTGGCTTCTGATTGAGCGGAGTGTCCTTGTAGAGTCTCTTAGCATCTGTTTGGGAAATGTATGCGACATTATTCAAAATTTGTACAAATTAACCCACCCTTGGGTTATAATTCAATTTTTCTTTATTCAGAAGTGTATTATAAATATTTTTATGCAATCAGATTAAACTAGCTTATACGTGTTATTTATTTGTCTATTAAGTGGTCATGTAGATTTTTGTGACTGAGCTTTTAGTGGATTAAGAAAGCTTACGTTAGCCTTCTAAAGATTGTAATTTGTTTTTAAAATGTTGTTTATTAAAGCTATTTCCAAGTTTCAAATAGCTTTCACATAGGTACTTATTTTTGAGAGACTATTTAAAAATACTAAAAATTATGGTGGTTCCGCCTTTTAATAATAGAAACTCCCAAATAGTCTGCCTTATTCCAGAATGAAGTTTATTTTTTCCATACAATGGAAACTATAGGTAGGGGAGCTTCTAGGGCTTTATCTCCAAGCACTATATGAGCAAGGTTATCAGCCTGACTTACCTGTCTTTTTAAATTTATCTTCAGGCTGGTTTCCTTCATGTTTATAGGATAGCTACTATCCGTAGCTAGAACAACAAACATTCTTCAGTTCCAGTAGGGAAACTGGAATTTTTCTCATTATTGGAGACTAAAAGTTGTTTCCTTCAGTTTTATTGGCCCCATTTAGATCACATGTTATCTCTGGACCAGTAACAATCACCGTGTGCTGTTTGGTTTAATTAAGTCTGGGTTTCTGAAGCACTTACTTGCAGGAAGGATGGTATTATAGCATTTGGTTCAGGATCTAGCCCAGGTACTTGAGGGAGACTGGGTAGGTCAGCTTCTCCTGAGTTATAGGAGGGGAAAGGTAAAAATGGATGTTGGATTTGCAACCAGTGGAGTCTCTTCTATAAGCATTATAAAAGTTCTAATCCACTCCTTGATCAATATTTTAGTCTCCTTCTCTTTTTGCATTTTTATTAGTACTATGGCTTTTAATTAATTATTTTCTTATTTACAGAACACAGAAATGAAAATCATGTTGTGGAAAGAAATACTGGTTAGGTATTTTGTAGTTGCTTGGGCTTTCTTTGTTATGTGGAGATTGGAAAAATTGTAAATATTGCCTGACACAGGTAAAGTGTAAGGAGATTGCATTATTAAATAAATGTTAGTGACATTTTCTCAGGAAACTGTCATACATCATCACTATTTGTCCCTCTGCCAAAGGAAGGCAGTATAATTCTGTGGGCCCAAATTCTCAGTGGTTTGTCTTGCCATGTGTAACTAGGTTTTTTTCAAGTATTAAAGTATAATTGTATAATTTATATATTGAAAGGTTTAATGACTGAGAATGAGAGTACTGGAAATGAAGAGTTCTAAATTGATGGCAGAAAGAGCTTATCCTGGATTTAAGTTAGGAAGGACTAAAAATACTGGTATGTAAGAAAAAAATTCCTCAGGTAATATTGGAGCAAATGTAAGTTTGAGGTTTGAATTGTCTGTCCCTGGTTGGTAGTATTTGTTTGCATGTTTTCCTGAAGGATGAAAGGCTGTGTTTTCCTGTCAATTCATCCAATGTTAATAAATTTCTTTAGCTCTTACATATGTCAAAGTGCACTACTACAAATACCACTAATTTGGAATTTGTAATAAATTGATTCAAAGTAGTTTTAAATTAAATAGGTTGATAAGCAACTAGCAGAATAGAAAAGGAATCTCTTTGCCTTTTTTAGGATTAAAAAACAAGGCATTCTAGATGCCTTCCTCTCCTTTATCCGTAACATCTAACAGGTGTTGTTGATTCTTCCTAGATGGTTATCTCTGGAATCAGCTCTTCTTATTCTGGTTAGACCTTATTTATCATTTGGACTCCCTAATCCCTGTGCCAGAATATTCATATGATACCTATTATTCAGCACCTTGACTTTTTCTTTTTGAACTTAGCTCCATGTGAGCACATAGATCCATGTGCTCACACAAATCCACTCGTTCTATTTTTAAAGCTTCATAGTATTCCCAAGTAGGGATGTGTAGTATATAATCTCAAAATAGTCTTTCCCAATGGTAGATCTCATTATGTTTTTGTTCTGGTTGCAGGTTCCCTTCCCCCTCTGTACAATGGTGATTCTCAGTCATGGGAGGGAACATTTGCTTCCTAAGGATGGGGAATCTGAATCTTGCATGGACCTTTTAAAACTCTGTCTCCCAAATTCTGATATACCTTCCTATTTGATGATTTCTCTTGTATTAAGAACCATAACTGGCTGGGCGCAGTGACTCACACCTGTAATCCCAGCAGTTTGGGAGGCCGAGGCAGGTGGATCACCTGAGATCAGGAGACCAGCCTGGCCAACATGGCAAAACCCTGTCTCTACTGAAAAATACAAAAATTAGTGGGGTGTAGTGGTGCATGCCTGCAATCCCAGCTACTCGGGAGGCTGAGGCACGAGAATCGCTTGAATCCGGAAGGTGGAGGTTGAGGTTGCAGTGAGCTGAGATTGTGCCACTGCACTCCAGTCTGGGTGACAGAGTGAAACCCTGTCTAAAAAAAAGCTATAACTGTCTCAGATATCGGAGTAGATAAAAGGTTGTAAACACCCTACTGGTCTTACTTTCTTGCCACGTGATTTAATAATTCTGAACAGATTGCCTTTTCCTTGGCTGGGAGTCTTCTGTTTTTTCTTCTCTTTACTTTTCTGCATTGACATATATTTTTACTATGCTTTTAATACCCTTCCCTTCCCCTATTCATCCTGAAGCTTCATCTCATGAGATATTTCCTGTTTTGGACTGCTGAGCTGTTAACTAAGAGCAATTGTAGTTTCTTCTGAACTTCTAACTCCCTTCTACTGGATTTTTGAACAACTTGAGGACAGAGTGATGCTATAATCTTTATACTTTTAGCATGTGGACAGTAATAGTAGTATATATAGCAGGAAATCAAATAGCTAATTGAATGAATGGAGTTAATGGATATTTAAGTATCCAATCATGCTTCACTTGATGGGAACAGGTTTTGAGATATGTGTTGTTAGGTGATTTCATCTTTGTGTGAACATCATAGAATGTGCTTATGCAAAACTAGATGATGTACAGACTGCCACATACCTAGGTTATATGATGTAGTCCATTGCTCTTGGCTACAAACCTGTACAGCATGTTACTCTACTGGATACTGTAGGCAGTTGTAACACAATGGTATCTGTTTATCTAAACATAGAAAAGGAACAGTAAAATTACAGTATTATAATCTTAAGGGACCACCATCCTATATGTGATCTGACATTGACTGAAATGTCATTATACTGCACATGACTGTATTTATGTTTTTGCGTAAAATAGCTGAATTTTCAGTAGTGAAATTTACTGAATATGTTGTTAATAAATTGGAGTTGCAGAAAGGCTTTACTCAAGTAGTTGGTCATAAGGGAAATAAGATAGGTGTTGAGAGTTTAAAATCTACAGGAAAGAAAGAGTAGATACAGAGATGTAAAGTCTCTAAAGAGGCGGAATGACTAATGGACTTGGAAGCCTTGGCCACTTTCCTGATTGACTATATCGATGCAGCTAAAGAAAGAATTTGTCTGGCCGGACATGGTGGCTCACGCCTGTAATCCCAGCACTTTGGGAGGCCGAGGCGGGCGGATCACGAGGTCAGCAGATCGAGACCATCCTGGCCAACATGGTGAAACCCCGTCTTTACTAAAATACAAAAAATTAGCCGGGCATGGTGGCACATGCCTCTAGTCCCAGCTACTCGGGACTGTAGGCAGGGGAATTGCTTGAACCTGGAAGGTGGAGGTGGCAGTGAGCCGAGATTGCGCCACTGCACTCCAGCCTGGCGACAGAGTGAGACTCTGTCCCCCCGCAAAAAAAAAAAAAAAGAAAGAATTTGTCCATTGAGGGTGGAGAGTGGATTGGCTGCCATCCAAGGAAGGGCCCAAAGGTTGAAGTTGGTAGTACTTATCCCAGCTTTTGTTGGGAGATTTTTAATATTCTGGTTTCTACCTCTCTGTATATAGAGATATATGCAGGGAGTTGCAGGTGGATGCTCCAGGTTTTTTGTTTGTTTGTTTTGTTTTTTTTGGTGGTGGAATAGTGATTAAAAGATAGACTTCAGCAGACAAGGTTCAAATTTGGGCCTTTTTTACTTGCTACTTGTGTGTCCTTGGGCAAGTTTCTATCAATCTCCAGTTTTTAGTCAGTGTGGCTGAAGGCTAGACCTGGAACCTATTAAATTCATAGGATAATGACTTTCCCATGACACCTTTGGAAAGTCAGCCATCCTGTCGCTGCTTGACAAATCT
Source organism: Gorilla gorilla gorilla (assembly GCF_029281585.2). Lineage (NCBI taxonomy): Eukaryota > Metazoa > Chordata > Mammalia > Primates > Hominidae > Gorilla > Gorilla gorilla. The sequence continues at coordinate 27,496,901 of NC_086017.1, read as the reverse complement.
GTACCTCATTCCATCAGCAGTGTGGGCCTAGGTGCTTGAACTATTCCATTCGAATATGCATTTTTTTTTTTTTTTTTGAGACGGAGTCTCGCTCTGTCGCCCAGGCTGGAGTGCAGTGGCGCGATCTTGGCTCACTGCAAGCTCCGCCTCCTGGGTTCACGCCATTCTCCTGCCTCAGCCTCCCGAGTAGCTGGGACTACAGGCGCCCGCCACCACGCCCGGCTAATTTTTAGTATTTTTAGTAGAGACGGGGTTTCACCGTGTTAGCCAGGATGGTCTCGATCTCCTGACCTCGTGATCCACCCGCCTCGGCCTCCCAAAGTGCTGGGATTACAGGCGTGAGCCACCGCGCCCGGCCGCATTTTATATATATATATTCATCTGTATGTTTGATGATAAATAAAATACCTAGTTCATCATTTTCTAGTGAAAAAACATATGAAAGTGTATGAAATGCATTCAGCACACAGTTCAGCTCGTATTAAAAAAACTAGTATTTGACATACACTGGAATGAACTCCTGAAGAGTAGGATCTGGGTTTGGGTCATCTCTATTTCTGTTTTACTTTGGATTGTGTTTGAGAGGAGTGTCTGAAGTTAGTTCATGTTTAAAAGATGTGTGTGTAGCAGGAATAGGAGTAGGGGCTTTCATGGGAATCTGAGAACAGGGCCTGGTTTTAAGATTATAGGAAGTAATTTTGGTTTTCAGGGAACATATCAAATAAACTTACTGTTACTCTGTATGCCGTCTTTTCTGTCTGGCTACCAGCAGGAGTTTCTGTTTCCATATCATTTTGGCTTGCATTGTTAACTTTCCTACCTCAGCAACTAAGGCAGAAGGGAGGTTTCTCCATAGATGATTCAAATTGTTTGAGAGGCACAGAAAATTTGAGCAGCCCTTCATTTCAAAAGAGCCAGGTTGTGAAGGTTCTGGTTTACTGATGACCCTGAGCCTGGTGCCAACCCAATGTCCGATTTATTGTTGCTGGTGTGGTATACAACTAGCAGCCATGGCTCAGAGACTGGATTCAGGGCAGCTTCTTTGAGAGAGTGATTGTGATCGCCGGTTTCAATAAAGTATGCTGGTCTATAGGAGTTGAGAAAATTGCTCCTTTAATCTGAAAGATGTTCTAGGCAAAGGCTACTGAGTGAATACAGGAGTACACTGCTTCATTTGCTGCATAATAGCTGTATTAGTGTCCTAAGGTTGCGGTAACAAAGTACTACAGACTGTATGGCTTAAAAACAGAAATGTATTTTCTTTTCTGGGGGCTGAAAGTATGAAATCAAAGTGTCAGCAGGGTTGGTTCCTTCTGAGAGTGAGAATACATGGTTCTTTATTTAAATGTCTGTATCACTTCTTGGCCTTTTGGCTAAGATCAAGTGTATTTAAATGTCTCTTTTTAGTGCAAGTTGAGTATTTCTTACCCAAAATGCTTGGGATGAGAAGTATTTTGGAATTTGGATTTTTTTTCTGATTTTGGAATATTTGTTCCAATGAGCATTTCTTTTGAGCATCACGTCAGCGTTCAAAAAGTTTCAGATTTTGTAGTATTTCAGATTTCAGATTTTCGGATTAGGGATCCTCAACCTATTTTAGGTTTAATGAAGATGATTGTTTTCTCATTATTAGGATTATGGTTATATATAGTATTTGGATGCCACGATGTGAATATGGTTAATGAAAGTGGAAGTTTATAGAATTTATATTGGTGGGTTTCATTTTTTTAATTTAATTTAATTTTATTTTATTTTATTATTATACTTTAAGTTTTAGGGTACATGTGCACAATGTGCAGGTTAGTTACATATGTATACATGTGCCATGCTGGTGTGCTGCACCCATTAACTCGTCATTTAGCATTAGGTATATCTCCTAAAGCTATCCCTCCCCCCCTCCCCCCACCCCACAACAGTCCCCAGAGTGTGATGTTCCCCTTCCTGTGTCCATGTGTTCTCACTGTTCAATTCCCACCTATGAGTGAGAATATGCGGTGTTTGGTTTTTTATTCTTGTGAGAGTTTACTGAAATAACTAAAATCAGAGCAGAACTGAAGGAAATAGAGACACAAAAAACCCTTCAAAAAATTAATGAATCCAGGAGCTGGTTTTTTGAAAGGATCAACAAAATTAATAGACCGCTAGCAAGACTAATAAAGAAGAAAAGAGAGAAGAATCAAATAGATGCAATAAAAAATGATAAAGGGGATATCACCACCGATCCCACAGAAATACAAACTACCATCAGAGAATACTACAAACACCTCTACGCAAATAAACTAGAAAATCTAGAAGAAATGGATAAATTGCTCGACACATACACCCTCTCAAGACTAAACCAGGAAGAAGTTGACTCTGAATAGACCAATAACAGGCTCTGAAATTGTGGCAATAATCAATAGCTTACCAACCAAAAAGAGTCCAGGACCAGATGGATTCACAGCCAAATTCTACCAGGGGTACAAGGAGGAACTGCTACCATTCCTTCTGAAACTATTCCAATCAATAGAAAAAGAGGGAATCCTCCCTAACTCATTTTATGAGGCCAGCATCATCCTGATACCAAAGCCGGGCAGAGACACAACCAAAAAAGAGAATTTTAGATCAATATCCTTGATGAACATTGATGCAAAAATCCTCAATAAAATACTGGCAAACCGAATCCAGCAGCACATCAAAAAGCTTATCCACCATGATCAAGTGGGCTTCATCCCTGGGATGCAAGGCTGGTTCAATATACGGGTTTCATTTTTAAAATGATTGGTGTATACAGTTTCAAGATAATTGTTTTTGTTAGTTACCTCCTACATAATGGCATGGCAACTAAGAACTTTATGTCCAGACACAAACTGATTTGTTAATTACATATCAAAATTTTTTTTCAATCATTTCATTATGTGTCTAAGAAGAAGGTTACAGATTTAAAGTAAAACTAAATCTGATTAAATTATCAAATTTGTCAGTGTAATTCTAGTGATATTGCTAAAATGAATATACTTTTCTCATTCTAATATTAAATTTAAAATATAGTAGGAACCTATAGGAATTATAAGTGTTTTGTTTTGATTTTTTCCCTTTGACTTTGCTTGTTTTAATTTTGAAGTCTGCTGTCGAAAATATCAATACTAGTTTAAATTCTGCGTAACCTGATTTTTAAAATTTAATTAAGCTGACTTGACTGAGGAATCTACTCTCTCACCCCAAAAAGAATGCATATCTCCTAAGTAGATGCAAATTTTGTGAATTATGTCTTGCCATTAGAATAACCCCTCTAATCCTTATTCACTTAATTTATGTCAGCATTTTCTTAATATATATGTTCATGAAGGAAGTTAAGGTTGGTTGCTAGGCCTCATTCTCCCATCCTTCCTTCCCTTCTTTCCTTCTTACTTTCCTTTTTCTTTTGAAATAATTTAAGAGTTGCAGAAATAGTACCCTTCTCCCAACTCCCCCTAATGTTAACATCTTATGTAACCATAGTTTAATTTTCAAAACTAAGAAGTTAACGTTAGTATAGTACTATTAATGAAATTACAGATTTTGTTCATATTTCACCAGTTTTTCCACCATTTCCTGTTTCAGGATCTAATCTAGAAATCTACATTACATTCAGTTGTTATGTCTCCTTAGTCTACCCTAGTGTGTGATAGTTCTTTAGTCATTCCTTGTCTTTCATGACCTTCAGACTTTTGGATAGTACTCACTGGTCAGCTATATTTTAGAATATCCCTCAATTTGGCCTTGTCTGGTATTTTCTCATGATCAGACTGAGGTTATACATTATTGAGAAGGATACTGTAGAGATGATGTCCTCTGATACACTCAGTGTATCATACCAGTGGTAAATGATGTCTTATTACTGGTGATGTGGCAGCATTATTATTTATTTTATTTTTTAAGGTAACATAAAATTCACATAACAAAATTCATATAACATAAAATCAAGTGTTTAAAAGTGTGCAATCTACCACCTCTATCTAGTTCTAAAACATTTTCATCACCTCAAAAGGAAATCTGTATCCATTAATCATTTTCACCTGTCCCCGTACTCCTCCCAGTCTGTGTTCTGACTATGTAGATTTACCTATTCTGGATGTTTCATGTAAGTGGAATAATAGAATATAGATATTTCATGTAAGTGGAATAATAGTGACTTTTGTGTCTAGCTTCGTTCACTTAGCAGTGTTTTTAAGGTTTGTCCGTATCTTAGCATTTGTCAGTACCTCATTTCTTCTTATGGCTGAACAATATGTCGTTGTATATATCACAGTTTATCCATTCATCCCTTGATGGACAGTTGGGCTGTTTCTATCTTTTGGCTATTGTGAATAGTGCTGCAGTGAACATGTATGCACATTTACTTGTTGAATTGCTGGGTCATATGGTAATTCTAACAAACTTCCTAGTTCAGGTAGTCTTTAATTCTTCTGGCTTTCATTTGATTTAAAAAGTCTAATTCTGTTACAGAATAATCAGGGTGCTGCAGAAATATTCTTTGTAGATTTTAAATGTCACACAGTGAGTTATGTTTTAAAACCTGAAGGTATTTGTCATTCTGATTAAACTACTTTTTTCTGGACTTGATTGTTGACAGACTGTACCTATTTTTCCATCTATAATGATAACAAGATATAGTGCTAGAGTCCAAGAATTTGTTGTGTTATATTTATTATCATTTTAAGTTATATGCATTTTGTCCTTATTTAGAATACTTTTTCTCCCAACGTAGAGGAAATTTACTGGTTTAAGGAAACATGTATAATAAATACCTGAACAACAGTTTAAGGAAGCTTTTTATACTTTTAAATATTTCTTCATTTCAGACTTGAAGTTTTCGATGTAGTTTTGAGCCTTCCTTTATAAATAATTTATTTTCATATGATAAATATAATGTATTGATTTTTAAAAATGCTTTATATTTTATATAGTAGGGTGGAGAAAGGAAGAAAGATTATTCTACTAGAAACTTATGATAAGATGGCAAATGAGAGTAGGAAGTCCTCTACTTAGGACTAGATCAGGTCTATAAAGGCTGTTCTTAAATTTATTTTTCCTTAATCTTGAGAGACTTACAAATTTGTCTGTAACCTTTGAATATATTTCCACCAAATAGGAATATGAGTTGGCTTTTTTAATGGTTTAAAATCAAGTCTTTAGTCCTAGGTCATCTTGTTTTAAAAAGATGAGTTTCTTCTATGCTGACACCCTTTCAACCTAGGAAATCTTTTCCTTATGTGGTCAGAAGCTCTGGAAGATCTGATGTCCCCCGCATTATTTCGTTCTCATTTTGGGGTTTTCAGGCAGAATCAGGGGACCTTGAACCTCTGGTTTTTGTGAGAGTTTTCACTCTTGCATATTCACTGGCTTGGGTTTTAAGTTCTAGAACAGAACTCCTGACCTTCTCCTCACCTAACAATGGATGTATGATATTGACATGAATACTGTAACCCAGTGGTTTCTCCTGGAGTGGGGGAGGAAATGTAAAAAAAAAATTTTTTTTTTTTTTTTTTTTTTTTGAGACGAGTCTCTGTCGCCCAGGCTGCAGTGCAGTAGCGCAATCTTGGCTCACTGCAACCTCTGCCTCCCTGGTTCAAGTAATTCCCCTGCCTCAGCCTCCTGAGTAGCTGGGATCACAGGCGCATGCCCGACGAAGTTTTTTGTATTTTCAGTAGAGACGGGGTTTCACCATGTTGGCCAGACTGGTCTCGAATATGGACAAGGAGTAAATTGATGGACAAAGTATGGAACATTTTGAAGATGCTGAAACCGTCTCTTAACAATTCTGAAAAATCAAATATTACTGTGAGGACCTACATTAATATAGGTCTGATGATGTAACTTATGTTAGATACTTCGGAAGAATGATTATATTCTGGGATGCTTATTGATCGTAAAGCTGTTTTCTTACATTATAAACATTCTCTTTTCTCTTCTTGGAAACTGATTTTTCTTATTTTTCCATAAAGCTGGAAATGTGTTAATTTTTTGAGTGTTCAATTTTTAAATGAAAACGTTATGGATTTTATAGATATGAGACTTAAATGATATTTAAGAATTTTTTTGATTCAAATAAATGAGAGAACTCACTTTTAAGAAAAACAATTGAATAACAACTTTAGCTAAGTTTTAAGGAAGGAAAAAAATCTTGATTTTTCTTTTCCAGGAAAATGATATGCAGCTATCCCAATAATAGTATTGTTGCCATATTTTTAATTGCTAGTGAGTGATTAAATTGACCTGATAGCACTGGGAGTACTCCAGATTAATAAAATGAAATTCTTACATGTCAATGCAGTATAAAATCTGAATGTTCCTTCAGTCAAAAGGGATTGCCTTGTATAAATGAAGTTTAAAAGGGATGTGATAATCAGAGCTACTGTACCCAAAGTCACTGTTTTAGTACATTCACCACTTTACACATTGAGTTACCAGCTAAGATTTTAGAATTACATCACTAGGTAGAATATATTAAAGATGATCCCTCAGAAAAAGAATAAAATTCCTGCAGCAACTTTAAACCAGGTGTAGGGAGGGGAATACTTTCATCAATACAGAGCCACTATGTGAAAGCCCTGCCTTGGGAGAATCGTACCAAATTCAAAAGTATGACTTTTTTTTTGTCTTTAAGAAATCAATTTGGCTTCTGGTTTCTCTTCTGTCTGATGAATTTTTTCTTATGAGTAGAAGAGAAATAAAAATCTTTACCCATTTGAAATTATTACTTTGTTATATTATTGTTGAAATTTATTAAAGTAATAAAAAGGTGTCTTATTTAGGCAGAGGCCTGTCCATGTACATGTGCATTTTTTGGTCATCTTATTAGAATCCAGCCATTTCTGACCACCTCTACCCCATTTCTTTTATTTCTTTTTCATCTTTTTTCTCTTTGACATACCAGTTTTATTTTTATTTTATTTTATTTTTATACTTTAAGTTCTGGGGTACATGTGCAGGACGTGCAGGTTTGTTACGTAGGTATACATGTGCCATCGTGGTTTGCTGCACCCATCAACCCGTCACCTACATGAGGTATTTCTCCTAATGCTATCCCTTCCCCAGCCCCCCACACCCCGACAGGCCCCAGTGTGTGATGTTCCCCTCCCTGTGTCCATGTGTTTTCATTGTTTAACTCCCACTTATGAGTGAGAACATGTGGTATTTGGTTTTCTGTTCATGTGTAAGTTTGCTGAGAATGATGGTTTCCAGCTTCATTCATGTCCCTGCAAAGGACATGAACTCATCCTTTTTTATGGCTGCATAGTATTCCATGGTGTATATGGGCCACATTTTCTTTATTCAGTCTATCATTGATGGACATTTGGGTTGGTTCCAAGTCTTTGCTATTGTGAATAGTGCCGCAGTAAACATACGTGTGCGTGTGTCTTTATAGTAGAATGATTTATAATCCTTTGGGTATATATCCAGTAATGGGATTGCTGGGTCAAATGGTACTTCTAATTGTAGATTCTTGAGGGATCGCCACACTGTCTTCCACAATGGTTGAACTAATTTGCACTCCCACCAACAGTGTAAAAGTGTTCCTATTTCTCCACATCCTCTCCAGCATCTGTTGTTTCTTGACTTTTTAATGATCACCATTCTAACTGGCATGAGATGGTATCTCATTGTGGTTTTGATTTGCATTTCTCTAATGACCAGTGATAATGAGCACTTTTTCATATGTTTGTTCGCTGCATAAATATCTTCTTATTTTGAGTGCATTCTTTTTATTTTTTAACTTTTATTTTAGGTTTGGAGGTACATGCAGATTTGTTACATAGGTAAACGTGTCACAGTTGTGTGTTGTACATATTTTTTCATCACCCAGGTATTAAGCCGAGTACCCAATAATTACCTTTTCTGCTCGTCTCCCTCATCTCAGCCTCCACCCTCAAGTAGACGCCAGTGTGTGTTATTTCCTTCTTTGTGTTCATAAGTTCTTATCATTTAGCCCCACTTATAAGAACATGGGGTATTTGGTTTTCTGTTGTGCGTTAATTTGCTAAGGATAATAGCCTCCACCTCCATCCATGGTCCCACAAAAGACATGATCTCATTCTTTTTTTATGGCTGCATAGTATTCCATTGTGTATATGTACCGTATTTTCTTTATCCAATCTGTCATTGATGGGCATTTAGGTTGATTCCATGTGTTTGCTATTGTGAATAGTGCTGCAGTGAACATTCATGTGTCTGTGTCTTTGTGGTAGAATGATTTATATTCCTCTGGGTGTATACGCAGTAATGGGATTGCTGGATTGAATGATAGTTCTGCTTTTACCTCTGTGAGGAATCACGATATTGCTTTCCATGATGGTTGACCTAATGTACATTCCCACCAACAGTGTATAAGTGTTCCATTTTCTCTGGAAACTTGCCAGCATTTGTTATGTTTTGACTTTCTAATACTAGCCATTTGACTGGTGTGAGGTGGTATCTCATTGTGGTTTTGATCTGCATTTCTCTAATGATCAGTGATACTGAGCTTTTTTCATACGCTTGTTGGCCGCATGTATGTCTTCTTTTGAGAAGTGTCTGTTTGTGTTCTTTGGCGACTTTTCAGTGGTGTTGTTTGTTTCTCTCTTGTAAATTTGTTTAAGTTTCTTATAGATGCTGGATGGTAGACCTTTGTCAGATGCAATTTTGCAAAAATTTTCTTCCATTCCGTACGTTGTCTATTTACTCTGTTAATAGTTTCTTTTGCTGTGCAGAAGCTTTTAAGTTTAATAAGATCCCACTTGTCAATTTTTGCTTTTGTTACAGTTGCTTTTGGTGTCTTTGTCATGAAATCTTTGCCTGTGCCTGTGTCCTGAATGGTACTGCCTAGGTTGTCTTTTAAGATTTTTATAGTTTGGGGTTTTACATTTTAAGTCTTTAATCCACCTTGAGTTGATTTTTGTGTATGGTGTAAGGAAGGGGTCCAGTTTCAATCATCTATATATGGCTAGTCATCCCAGCACCATTTATTGAATAGAGAGTCTTTTACCCATTGCTTGTTTTTATCTGCTGTTTTGAAGATCAGATGGTCATAGATGTGCGGCCCTATTTCTTGGCTCTCTATTCTGTTCCATTGGTCTGCGTGCCTGTTTTTGTACCCGTACCATGCTGTTTTGGTTACTGTTGCCTTGTATAGTTTGAAGTTGGGTAATGAGATGCCTCCAGCGTTGTTCTTTTTGCTTAGGATTGCCTTGGCTATTCGGTGTCTTTTTTAGTTTCATACGAATTTTAAAATATTTTCTTCTATTTCTGTGAAGAATGTTGTTGGTAGTGTGATAGAAATAGCATTGAATCTGTATATTCTACTCCATTTCAAGCCACCATTGTCACCTGGACTTTGCAGAATCCTCTTAGCTATCTCCCTTTGGACTAGCTTCCTTACTCCACAGATTTGTTCTTTACCTAGGATCAAAGTCATTCTTTTGTAATGATTATCAGATCAGGCTAATAAGAAGTTCAACTGTTGTCCTTTTTTTGCTCGTTATTTTTTAAAAGTTTACGATGGGCTTAAGACAGTATATCATTTGACTCCCCTAAAACCTCATCTGCACTAATTCTGCTCCTTCCCCCTACTGCAGTCACAGTGGCTCAGTGACGGTCTTTCAGTACTGCAAGTCTGCTCCACATCAGGGTCTTTGCACTTGCTCTTCCCTTTGTCTGGAAAACCCTTCCCTCAGTTATCCACAGAAATTTTCCCCCACTATCTTTAAGTCTTTTCTTAAGTGTCACCTTGTCAGGGAGGTGTTCTGTGAGCACCTTATATAAAATCATAACCTTGCTCCTTTCCCTACGCCAACTTCCCTTATTCCCTGTAGCTTGCTTTACTTTTCTCTGAAGCACTTAATAATTTCTGAGTTTGTGTATATTTATTTTTGTTTGTTTATCAGCTGTTTAACCACTCTCTTTAGAATGTAAGCTTGTAAGCTTCATGAGGGTAGGAACTTTGCTTTGTTTTCTGTGGTTTATCTAGCTTCTGGAACTATACTTGGCACATGATGGATACTCACTGTGTTTATGTGTTAAATGAATGAATGATTAAATAAGGGGAAGAGAGTTACAAGCAGATGTGAAAAGCATTGGTGTGTTTCAGAACCTGAAAATATTTGCCTGTTTATTTGACATGGGAGCAGTGAGTGATGGTCTCTTTTTTTCTCTTTAGTTTTGGAGTCCAGAACATGTAAAGTTTTTTCACCCATTATAAACAATTTGGACAAAATACTGCATGTTCTACTTAAAATTGGGAGCTAAGCAGTGGGTATGTATGCATGGACATAAAGATGGAAATAAGGGACACTGGGGACTCAAAAAGTGGGAAGGGTTGGAACAGGGGAGGGTTGAGAAATTACCTATTGGATACAGTGTTCACTATTTGGGTGATGGGTACACTAGAAGCCCAAACCTGCACATTTACCCATGAATCTAAAATTTAAAAAAAAATCAGACTTTATCCTGAGAGACCATGGATACTACCAACTGTAATCTACTGAAAGTGTGGTCAGATTAGCATTTTAGAAAGAGTCCGCTTGCTAAGGGTGAATGAACAAGAGAGAAGCAAGGACATGGGGATTATTTCGTGAACATTAGTCCAGGGGCATGATGGTGATTGCCTGAACCAGATTATTGATGTAAAAATGGAAAGATCGACAGATTAAAGAGATATATAGTATTTAGGGAGCAGGCCTCAGTAATTGAAAGAGGAGCAAGAATGATGCATAGGAATCTGCCATGACAAAATTGGTGGATGGGATGCTATTCAGAGATAAGTAGCGGGCTTGATGATGGTAGAAAATTGAGTCCAAATTCAGTTTATGGTGCTGTTTAGTTTTTTAGGGATGCCATAACAAAGAACCAAAAACTGAGTGGCTAACAACAAAAGAAATTTATTGTTTCAGTTCTAGAGACTAGAAGTCCAAAAATCAAAGTGTAGGCTAAAGGCTCTAGGGGAGAATCCTTTCTGATTTTTCCAGCTAACTGTTGTTTGCTGGCAGTCCTTGGCTTGTGGATGTATTATGTTACTTCAGTCACATGGCCATCTTCTTTCTGTGTGTCTCCACATAATCTTCCCTCTGAGTGTCTGTCTGCATCCAAATTTACCCTTCTTATAAAGACATCAGTCATATTGGGTTTGGGCCCATCCTCATCACTTCAGTTTAATTTGATTACCTCTGTAAAGACCCTATTTCCAAATAAGGTCCCATTCTCTGTGTGGCACTAGGGATTAGAACATTGATACATCTTTCATTGATAGATGACAGAATTTTAAGGAGAAATGAATAGGATTTGATGCTTTGAATCAGTATAGAGTAGGAGATCGGGAAGGGGAAAGAGAGACATGAGTTGTCATGTTTTCCTGAGAGAATGCTGGTGCTACTAGAGAAATAGAAAAGTAGGGGGGAAGGGGAAAGAGCTTTGTGACAAGGTGAGGGTGGTGGGAAATAAGTTTCATTGTAAGCATGCTGAATTTGGAGTTGTAGTTGGTAGTAGAATTGGTTCATGGTCTAGTCAGAATTCAAGAAAGAGATTTGTACCTAGATTATAGCTTTTATGAGAATGTTTAGGTTCTGTGAGGGAGAGGATACAAAGAGGAAGCCTAAGCCTAGAAAGGAAACTAAAGAGAGAGTGTTACTTTGTTGAAATGGATGCTTTCATCTATTGTAGAAAAACAGTTTCATGCACACATCTATTCCTTTACTCTAAATGTCAATTCTAGTAATGTCTGGATAGTGGATTTAGTTGCCGAAGTGGTCGCTGCATGAACAGAAGTAGAGTTACCAGTTCCTGACAGCTGCGAGTCAGCCTCTGGGCATCTTGCTAAATTTTCAAGTATAATTATACAGTAGACTTCCTTTAACAAATTCCGTGTTCCCGGCTATAATTATAACTGCTTTTCTTGCCTATAGCCTGTTCTTTGTCTTACTACTCTCCTCTGTATCTCCCCCTGCTGGTTAGACTTTTCCTCTGGTCATTTGGGATCTGAGAAAATAGGAAGCTGTTTTTCCTAAGCATTGCGTAACCAATTTCTTTCTTCTCACTCTACTCCAATAGACATTTCAGTAATAAGCAATGTTTTAAAGCATAGGCTAGCAGTATTCTATATTATATTTATATTTATCTTCAGAGAATATGCAGATACAAATTAGGTACCTTGTAAGCTTTCTATGCAACTGTCAGAAAATGACTACCACAACTTCCCCAGTGACCTCGTTTAATAGTTAAGACTCTTAAATAAGATCTTGCTCATGGCCATGCTTTAGACCAAGAGTGTTTTGTTTTGTTTTGAATAAATTAAAATTTTCACCCAAAAATGAAGTCATCATAAATCCTACAACCATAATCTTGCACTAGTTTCCAGGACTAATCATGACAGTAATTTGTAAGATCAGAATTATGAGTGGGATTTCCTGTTTTCTCATGTATTTTTGTCTCCCAAATATCCATTATGAAAATAAATCACTTTTAAAAATGACTTGATGTCCTTTACAAAAATATTGTAGTTTTCGGATGATAAAGTTTAGGAATATATTTCCACATCACTTAGATTAGATTCTGAGTCATTTCTTAAGAAGTAATTAAAATGTGTAGTTTTTTGAATGTGCAGAAGGAAACTTCAACTTTTGTAGCCTGCAGTGGAAGTAGTCTAGAAGAAATTATGGATTGTTGTCAGTACTTACTCATTAATATTTGTTATGTGCCAGGCACTGTGCTAGTTGCTAGTTTACTGTGATTTTAGTTTGAAGAATGAGATTAGATTAAGTAGGTTTTACTTATAATAGTTGAAATATACTTGGGAATAAATAGTGTATCAAGATTGCCTATTAAAATAATTCCGTGTATTCTGGGTGATGTTAAGTGCTACGAAGTAGGACTTCTCTTACATAGTAATTGATTGACATTCTTCGACCTCAGTGTAAGACTGAAGTATTTAATCAGCAAACACAGAGGATAAAGTTTTGATAAATAAACCACTTTCTTTAAACCTTTAGAAATAAACTTGAAGTCTTTTGGCATTAGATTGATGGGCTTTCCTTTTGTGAAAGAGTAAGTGAATAATTTAAGCTTATAATTCATGTTTGCAGGTCCTCATCCTGTCATAGGAATAATAGTCTTGAAAATTGGAGCTCTGGAATTCACCATTCTGAGAGATCTTTCCTTACTGGTATAATTTTATGCTTATGTGGCAAGGTTTCAGGTTGAGGAATGAGATCAGATTTGTAGGGGCAGAATATTTGCTATCCTCGTTGTTTTGGTTCCTGAGGAATGCTTACCCCTTAGCCTCAAATGTGCTGTGGTATTAGCTACTTTAAAATAGATTGCTCAAGACTCTTTATTTGGAAAACCTTAAATATGCATCGTGATGCATTACTTGCAATAAAAAATGAGGCTACAATTATATAAAACAAAACAGTACAGCTGCTGACAGATGTCATTAGCGACTTACTCAAACACAGATCCTTCAAAAAGGAACTGCTAGACATCGGATTCAGGGAGTTAAGGTCATTATGACTGAATATGAAATACTGTTGTCCACTACATTTATTGTTGTTGGCTTTTTGCATTTAACTTTTTGATAATTTTTTGGAGACCTTGACATTTGATACAGTTTAAAAACCATTCCTTTAAATTACAATTAATAAATGTATAAAGAATGAGGAAAATAGAAAATCACCATGAAGCAAACACCACTGTAATAATTGTTGCAGGCAAGACTCATTAATGGATAGCAAAAGTAAGGGTGAACATTTAAGGAGAAATAGAATATTTGTATAGGTCTAAAAAGTATATTCGTGAGATGTTTAATAATTACAAAGAGAAAAATAGTAACTTTATGGAGGAGACAGCTGATAGACACTAAGTGATCAAGGTTAGCATCAACAGTAATAAGATATATTAACATCTGATATAATACGATACACCAAAGAGGGCACATCACTTATATGATATTCTTGCCAAAAATATATAACCTCAGTTTCATCATGAGAAGACGTTAGACAAACTCAAAATTGAGACACATTCTACAAAATAACGGACTAGCACTCTTAAAAAATATTACAGTCATGAAAGAGAAGGAACTCCCACAGATTGGGGGAGGCTAAGGACACATGACAACTAAAGGTAATGTGGAATCCTGGATAGGATTCTGGAATCAAAAAAAGTCATTAGTGGCATAACTGATGAAATTTGAGTAAGACCCACAGTTTAGTTAATAGTTTGAACCAATGTTAATTTTATGATTTTAATAACTGTAGTATAGTTATGTATGATGTTTTCATTAGAAAAACCTAATTGAAGGTTATGTGGGAATTCGGTGCTATTTGGGCAACCTTTCTATAAGTATAAAATTATTTCAAAATAAAAAGTTAAAAAGTCCCTTTTGGAAATTTGATGTAGTACATTCTTACTTCCCCTGTGAGACTGTGAAAGTGCTCTTCTATTATAATGAAATGTCTTAGTTTTAGTAATGAAATGTCTTTTGGTTTTATCTTGGGCAGAGTTCCAGGATAGACTCAGCACTTGTTGCTGACCACAATTTGTTGTCTCATTTCTCCTAATCATCCTTTGATAACAATTGTAGAGATACCTGAGTTGTGTAATTTCTGAAGAGATGTTAATTGGCCTCCACTGTAGTTAGTTGACGAGTATGTGGAAGAATTTGAAGATTAGAAATATGGTAGATGACCTTCAAATCAAAAGTGAGTGAATAGTAGGTATCGGGGGTATTTGGATTCTAGTTCTGATGGATACTGACTCTGGGATCTTGAGCAAATCAATTTGTCTTTCTCAATCTCCTTTTTCATCTATAAAATATCGATGATAGGAATAACTCTACCTTATATGGTTTGTAAAGATCACATCAACTAAACATGATAATATATATGGTTATATATAGAGAGCAGGTTGCCTAACTGCAGATTGCTTCCACTTCAGTCCACTGTGAATGGTGCCTCCTGGAGGTGTGCCAAGTACTGTGCCCAGAACACAATGGTCACCCTCAGTTAATTGACTCTGATTAAATGAGAAAATACCTTTGGAAGGATGTTGTGAGTTGAAATACTAGAGAAATAAAAGTATAAAAAATTTTAAATGTTATAACATTGTTAACCAAATTGATGTAGTTTTATAGGATTTTCATAGCACAAACCCAAAACCTATACAAACTAACCAATTTGTCTTACTCAATAATTAATAGTACCTGTTTTTGAATCAATAAAAGAGCAATACCGTCTAATACTGTTTGTAAGCAACAGATTGGGGGCTATTTTAAAACATTGCATTTTATTCTTTTTTGTGTAGGGGAAAAAAGTCATTAGTCTGCATTTATAATCAGGACTAGCTTCCTGTAAAATTATTTAACTTTTTATTTATAGAATTTGAAATTTACAATTCTAAATACAGCAATAGTAAGGCACTGCATTTTTGCAGGAAACAAAAAGCACAATTAACATAAAGTTAGAACCAGCCACAAATAAAATATTCCAGCAAACTGTGTAAGAAAAAAAATGCTCTGGGAAGCCAATGCCAAGAAATGTTACATAGGTGGCCTTATTACGTTGGAAAGAAAAGAATGTAGAAGATTAGTAGCAGTAGTAGTAGGAGGAGGAATAGGAGGAGGAAGGTGTGTAGCAAATGATAGTGAATAAGCTCTAAGTATTAGTTACTTTTCTAAGCACTTTATGCAAATCATATTATTTAATCCTCCCAATACCTTATGAGTTAGGTCACCACTTTATATATGACATAGCTGAGGCTCAGAGAGGTTAAGTAATTTTTTTTCCCAAAATCTTGCAGCCAAGATTCAAAGGCAGGAGGATGTTTGGCTCTAGAACTCATGCTGGTAACCACTATGCACACTCCCTCCATGAAACCAATAGCCACCATCTATTGATGTACAGAATGTAGTTTGTGTATTTTTTGTGTGTGAATAATTTTGTTAATGGTACCATGGGATTTTCCTGGATCAAGGGCATGATTTAAGTAAGTAATGGACTAATTCATAGGACCCCTGGTGTCCTAATAAATCAAAACCCACTCAAGAATACCTCAGCAGTAAGCACATTAACTGTCTTCCTAGATGGATTGTTTTAAAAAATTTCCATATCTGCATAAAGTATATTACATATGATAATTTCACTTAATTGTTCTAACTTTTAATAACTGTCAAGTAGTAGATGAAGGGAAAGCAGAAAAATGGTAAAGTGTGGGTGTGGAATTACTTCACTTTTTTTTTTTTTTTAAGGCTGAGATTGATTTAGAAGTTTTGTATTTCCTGGAAGAATATCCTGTGGCTAGTAGGAATATTTGATTTCTTTAATAGATTCTCACATAGTAGGGCCTAATATCTAGCTGATTGAATTAGTATTATTCTAGGTATAGAAATAATGAAACTCCATAGTTTGTTCTTTATGAAAACATTGTCCTTCTCAGCCCTAAAACCTAACTTTCAAGTTCTAAAATAATTCTTCTTTTAAGAGGAAATTGATATTTTGGGTGGAAGGATTTGGCCAAATCTGAGATTCCCTATCATAATTAAAATAAATCTTTGAAGCAGTTTTTATTAGTTACTTTAATTCAGATAAGCTAATTCAGGCTTATTTTCTCTTAAGTTGATTTTTTTAAATAAAAAGAGATTATCTCCTTTAGCTACACCAAATGGCACCTGATTTAATAAGAATGTTCTAACTCTATAAAGTTAAAGGGAGTCAGGAGATACCTTTGTAGGAAATGTGGAGTTTGGCATTTATTGTTATACTGGTGGACTCAACCCCCACACCTTGCATCCTCTGTATTATATTTGTCTGTGGTTATCTCACCTTTGTCTTTTCTCTTTAGAGGTGAAGGGGGCTGTTTGTATAACTGCTCTTAGCTAAGTATAGAGTGGGCTAGAGCAGGGATGGCAAATACATGATCTCACGTGCATTCCCTCTCCTATGCTTGTTGCGACATCAGGTCATGGCATACTTTCTTGCGTAGCCATAGGGCAGTTTCATAATTTTCCCATCTTTAGGGAGCCAGAAGTTTCAGTGTGAGTGAAACCTATTTGCTATTCCTGGAGTAGAGAGGTTGGGATGATTACCAAAAGTTCTGTACCTGTTTTTCCTTCACATCTAGGATTTGATGTAGTGTAAGAGTAAGAGATCTTCCTTTCTTAGGTTGATGTGTTCTAGCAGTTTAGTGACCTTCAAAGCGTACTCAGACACACTTGAATTTATTGTGACAAAATTGATCCCCTCAGACCCCCTTTCTTATGGTGGAAACCTTCTTTAGATACCACCATAGTTTATTTTTTGACAACTCTCCTATAAATTTACACGCAAAAAGTTATCTTTGGTGAGGGATGGGGAATAGTTTGTGCTCGTGCAAAAGGTATGATTCATCTTTTCAAGTGTACAATTCATAATTTTTTTTTTAACCAAATTGTGTGGCTGTCACCATGACTCAGCTGTAGAACATTTTCATTCCTCCACTATGATTTCTTATGTACATTAACTCCTAATCCCCATTCCCCCAACCAAAGGCAACAATTTATTTATTTATTTTTTAGTCTTTATAGCTTTGCCTTTTCTGGATAGTTGATATAAATGGAATAATATAATATTTGGTCTGTGGTGCCTGGCTTTGTCCAGAGCATAATGTTTTTGAAGTTTGTCTATTTTGTAGCATGTATCCATAATTTCTTCGTTTTTATTGGTGAATATTACTACATTGCTAGTATGTCTTGTCAAAACATTCATCATCTGTCAGTCCATTCCACGGACATTTATGTTGTTTGCAGTTTTTGGCTATTATTAATAAATCTGCTAAGAATATTTGTGCTCAAGTCTTTGTGTGAATATTTCTTTTCATTTCCCTTGGGTAGATACCTAAGAGTGGGATTGGTATGTCATATGATAAATTTATGTTTAACCTTTTAAGAAACTTCCCAACTGTTTCCTGAAGTGGCTATACTGTTACACACTCCCATTAACAATGTATGAGGATCCCCATTTTTACATCCTTGTCAGTATTTATTATTGTCTGTATTTTTTATTATATATTCTTTTATAACTTAAAATTTTCTCTCAATATTATTTTTAAGATTTATCCATGTTGATACATGTAGCTCTTACTTATTCACTGCTATGAAATGTTCATTGTATGAATATGTAGTAAAAATCCAGCTATAATATGAAAAATGGCTTCTTCAAATTCAGTTGTATAAAATGTGGAGTTGCATTATTGTGTGGTTATTGAAAAACAGTACTACTTTTATTCATCTGTACTGTTGCAAAAGTTACAAAAGTGAAGATGGTGAAATTTATACTTTATATTACTGCTGAGACAGTCTGAATTAGTCACAGGGCAATTTTTTCCTAAGTCAGTTCCATTTGCTTCCACAGAAAATAAGAATTTTAGCTTTATCAGAGAAATGGGCAGTGAAACTACAGACTCAGAAGCCAGTCACAAAAGACCATATACTAGATGATTCTTTTCATATGAAATGTCTACAGTAGGCTAATTTATGGAGACAAAAAGCAGTTTTGGGGTTGCTAGGGTAAGGGGGATTGGAGCGAGATGAGGAGTGACTGTTTAATGGGTATGGGGTAATTTTTGGAATTGAGTAATAAAAATGTTCTAAAATTGACTGTGGTTATGCTTACACAAGTCTGTATATACTATAATCAATTGAATTATACACTTCAAATGGATGACTTATATGGCATATTCATTATGTTTCAGTATAGCTGTTAAAAAATAAGATGCATGAGCCTTTGTAGAACATGTCAATAGTATTAAAAAAAGAAGAATAAAGTAAAAAGTACTTCACAATTATTGTCAATAATTGTGGCAATATGGCATCATTTTAAGTTACTGCTTAATAAAATTTCATTGAGTAGATGTACTATAATTCGCTTAATTAATTTCCTAATAGTAACTGTTTAGATTGTTTCCAATAAGTAATGTTGTAAGTGGGATCATTGTATATATATTTTTGTGCACTTGTCTTTTCGGGATAAATTTTACAAGTGAAATTGTTGGGTCAAAGATTAAGTGCATTTAACATTTTGAATCATATTTCTAAATTACCGCTCAGTAAGATGCTCCAGTTTGCCTTTCCCCAGTGGTACGTGATAACATATGAATAGCCATACTCTTGCCACTGCTGGATATTGTCATTGTTTTTTATCTTTATCAGTTGGGAAGAAATTAACTTATTTTTATTTGCATTTCTTTGTGCAACTTGTTATGTATCCCTTAAAAACTTTTTTTTGGTTCATTTTTTGTGCTTTTTTCTACTGAGGTGATGATCTTTGTATTAGTGTGTAGAAAGTCTTTTTATATTAACAATATCTACTTCGGGTCTGTTATATAAGATAAAAATATTTTTCCAGTTTGTGTATATTTCATATTTATTTATGGTGATTTTTTCCCATTGCACAAAATTTTTAAATTTTTGCATAGTCATATTTGTTACTTTAAAACATCCATAGAAACTCGGCTACATTCCAAGGTTATAAAAATATTATTTTATATTTTAAAATTATCTTGGGGCCAGGTATGGTGGCTCACGCCTGTAATCCCAGCACTTTGGGAGGCTGAGGTGGGCGGATCACGAGGTCAGGAGATTGAGACCATCGTGGCTAACAGGGTGAAACCCCGTCTCTACTTAAAAAAAAAAAAAAAAAAAAAAAAATTAGCCGGGCATGGTGGCACGCACCCGTAGTCCCAGCTACTCCTGAGGCTGAGGCAGGAGAATTGCTTGAACCCAGGAGGCGGAGGTTGCAGTGAGCCGAGATCACGCCACTGCACTCCAGCCTGGGCGACAGAGTGACACTCCGTCTCAAAAAAAAAAAATAAATAAATGATTTTATTTCTTAGGTTTAAATTTTTTATCCATTTGGCATTCATTTTGTATAAGAAGCTAAGGAGAGATCTAGTTAACCCTACTGTCTTACAAATTTTTATCATTATCAAATGCTAAATTATCACATATCCTTGAGTAGGTCACTTTTGAGTTTGTTGGTAAGGTCTGTCAGTTGGTAAATCTATTCTTATGCTACTACTATATTCTTTTTTTTTTTTTTGAGACGGAGTCTCGCTCTGTCTCCCAGGCTGGAGTGCAGTGGCGTGATCTCGGCTCACTGCAAGCTCCACCTCCCGGGTTCATGCCATTCTCCTGCCTCAGCCTCCCGAGTAGCTGGGACTACAGGCGCCTGCCACCAGGCCTGTCTAATTTTTTTTTAAATGTTTTATTTTTAGTAGAGACGGGGTTTCACCGTGTTAGCCAGGATGGTCTCGGTCTCCTGATGTCGTGATCCGCCTGCCTCGGCCTCCCAAAGTGCTGGGATTACAGGCGTGAGCCACTGTGCCCAGCCTATATTCTTTTAATTATTATAGCTTTAAATAACATATTTTAATAACTGGTTGACTAATTTCTCTTATTACTCAGAAAGGCAGAATAATATAAAGAGTTTTACAACTTACTAGTTCATTGCATGACCATGGGCAAGTTATTTAACCTTTTGGTCCCTCCCATAGTTAACAGGAGTAATAAAAGTATCTCATAGGGATAGGGGAGTCACAGGATCAGAAATATTATCTTCTGCTTTATTAACTTTTCTCTCATTACTGGATCTTTCCCATCAATATGCTTATATGCTGTTTTTTTCCCATCTTAAAAACATTCTTTTTTTTCTTGATATGGAGTTTCGCTCTATCACCCAGGCTGGAGTACAGTGGCGAAATTCACTGCAATCTCTGCCTCCCGGGTCCCAGCGATTCTCCTGCCTCAGCCTCTCAAGTAGCTGGGATTACAGGTGCCCACCACCACACCCAGCTAATTTTTGTATTTTTAGTAGAGGTGGGGTTTTACCGTGTTGGCCAGGCTGATCTTGAACTCCTGACCTCAAGTGATCTGCCTGTCTTGGCCTCCCAAAGTGCTGGGATTACAGGCATGAGTCACCGTGTCTGGCCAAAACATTCTTTTAAAAATCTCACTTGCCCTCCCAGCTTTTGTTCCATTTCTTTCTTCATTTTGGCAGTAAAACTTCTGAGGAATTGTTTATACTTGGTCTTTCCAATTCCTCTCCTCCCATTCCATCTTAAACTCATCACAGTTAGAACAGAAGCCTGCACCAGTACCCTGAATTCATTCCGTTCTTTACCTTTTCATTAGGATAGTGTCAACACTCAGTCATTTGACCTTTTAATTTTTTTTTTCTCTTGTTGCCCAGGCTGGAGCAGTGGCATGATTTCGGCTCACTGCAACCTCCACCTTCCAGGTTCAAGCAGTTCTCCTGCCTCACCCTCTCAAGTGGCTGGGATTACAGCCATGTGCCACCATGCCCGGCTAATTTTGTATTTTTAGTAGAGATGGGGTTTCGCCATGTTGGTCAGGACGGTTTGAAACCCCTGACCTCACGTGATCCACCTGCCTCGGCCTCCCAAAGTGGTGGGATTACAGGCGTGAGACACCACACCCAGCCTTGACCTTTTAATTGTTCTATCTACATTTATTGCCTTGGTGATTTCATCAATGTTATGTCTTTAAATACCAAAGTGATCAACTTACCTCTCTTACCTGAACTTCAGGCTTATGATCCATTTAATGTGTTTGACACCTACTTTTAGCTATCTGATTGTCATCTCAAACTCAATATACTAAAAACTGACCTCCTGTTCTTTCTCTTCCAAACATATTTCACCTGTAGTCTTCCCCATCTCTGTTGATAGCAGATCCATCCTTCTAGTAGCACAGTCAGAAACAGTGGAGTCATCCTTGACTTACATTTTCTACTTGATCATTGTTGAAAGTAAGAAAGCTGCTGAAAGTTGTAGATTTAATTTATAGTATTGAACTCATTATTTTTGTAAATTTTTTTTGTTTCTTTCTATATCCATATATAAAAAGCATATAATCTACAAGTATCATTTTCCTTTCATCCTAATTTTAACTGTTACTTAATTTTTGTGTTTAATTGTATTCGATAGCAGATTCATTTCTTTTTTAAAAATGTTTTAATGTTTAATTTTTGGGGGTACATAGTATAGGGTACATGGGATATTTTGATATAGGCATGGAATGTGTAATAATCACATCACGGAAATTGGGTATCCATCCCCTCAGATATTTATCATTTGTGTTAACAATCTAACTATTCTTTTAAGTGTTTTTAAAAGTACAATTAAATTATTGACTGTAATCACTCTGTTGTGCTATCAAGTACTTAGTCTTATTCACTTTTTTTTTTTTTTTTTTTTAACCCTATTAGCCATCCCCACCTCCCCTCTATTCCTTCCTGCTACGCTTCCCAGCCTCTGGTAACCATTTTTCTACTTTCTACTTCCATGGGTTCAATTGTTTTGATTTTTAGATCCCACAAATAAGTGAGAACATGTGATATTTGTCTTTCTCTGCCCGACTTATTTTAGTTAACATAGTGACCTCCAGTTCCACCCATGTTGTTCCAAATGATAGGATCTCATTCTTTTTTTGTGGCTGAATAGTACTCCATTGTTTATATGTACCACATTTTCTTTATTCATTCATCTGTTGATGGAAACTTAGGTTACTTCTAAATCTTGGCTATCATGAACAGTGTTGTAACAAACATGGGAGTGCAGATACCTCTTTGATATACTGATTTCCTCTCTTTTGGGCATATACCCAGCAGTGGGATTGCTGGCTCATAGTAGCTCAATTTTTAGTTTTTTTGAGGAGTCTCTAAACTGTTCTCCATATGGTTGTACTAATTTACATTCCCACTAACAGTGTAGAAAGGCTCCCTTTCTCCACATCCTCACAAGCATTTGTTATTGCCTGTCTTTTGGCAATAACTATAAGCCATTTTACCTGTGGTGAGATGATATCATATTGTAGTTTTGATTTGCATTTCCCTGATGATCAGTTATGTTGAGCACCTTTTCATACTCATATTTTGACTAAAATATTAAACTGCTTTGGGATCAGGATTCAATGACTCCTGAATTGTGTGAAATAATATTAACTATTCCCAGGAATAGTAAAACAGGAAATTTGGAGTTCCTAGAAGGGTTGGGCCATATCTAATAATATGTTGTTGATTGATATCAATTCCTGTAGTATTTATAATTTTATAATTAATTTTTAAATTAAATGTATTGAGAACTATACTTAATTTTTAAAAAAGCATTTATATTTAGTGTTAGAATGATTCTAATCCAAAGTATATTATTCTACACTCTCTTAAGCATAACAAAATGCCGACCTCTTTAAGAGTAACTTGGATTGAAAGATAAAATGCTGTTTACTTCCAGATCCTTAGCACTGTTCTCTCAATGATTAACAGCATTATTATTATTTTTTTCATCTTAGAGTCTTAAGTTTTAGCCTAAGGAGAACATTTACCTGTTCTATGGAAACATATTTTCTGACCTAAAATAGGGTGAATAGTTATTTTTTCTTTTTTTGAGATGGAGTCTCGCTGTTGTTGGAGCGGGCTGTAGTGCAGTGGTGTGATCTCGGCTTACTGCAACCTCTGCCTCCCAGGTTCCAGCAATTCTCCTGCCTCAGCCTCCCAGGTAGCTGGGATTTATAGGCATGCACCACCACACCTGGCTAATTTTTGTATTTTTTAGTAGAGACGAGACTTCACCATGTTGGCCAGGCTGGTCTCGAACTCCTGACCTCAGGTGATCCACTCGCCTCGGCCTCCTGAAGTGCTGGGATTACAGGCATGGGTCACCGTGCACGGCCGGATGAGTAGTTTTTTAAATGCTTAGATAATGGATATTTCAGGAGGGTGTATTAAACCTTTTCTTATTTTGTTTCTTTTTGAATTGTTATTGCAGATGGTGAAACATGTCATTAGGAAGAAGGAAAGAATATAGACAGAATAAAAGAAATTAATTATGTTAATACTTGGAATAAAGTTATAATTGTTGGGGAAAAAGGGTGTATTATCACTATAGGCATACCTCAGAGAGATTGCAGGTTCAGTTCCAGGCCACCACAGTAAAGCAAAGATCAAAATAAAGTGAGTCACATGAATTTTTTGGTTTCTCAGTGCATATAAAAATCATGTTTACACTATATTATAGTATATAAATGTATAATAGCATTATGTGTAAAAAACAACGTATATACCCTAATTTAAAAAAAAAGCCTTCATGCTAAAAATTGTGAACAATCATCTCAGCCTTTAGTGAGTTGTAATCTTTTTGCTGGTCGTGGGTCAGTCAATGTGGATGTCTGCTGACTCATCAGGGTGGTGGTTGCTGAAGGTTGGCTTGTCTGTAGCAATTTCTTAAAATAAGACAGCAGTGCAATTTGCCATATCAGTTGACTCTTCCTTTCATGAAAGGTTTCTCTGTAGCATGTGATTAGGTTTGATAGCATTTTACCCACAATAGAACTACTTCCTTCAAAATTGAGTTTAGTTCTCTCAAACTCTGCTACTGCTTTATCAACTGATTTTATGGAATATTCTAAATCCTTTGTTGTCATTTCAACAGTGTTCACAGCATCTTTACAAGGAGCAGGTTCCATCTCAAGAGACTACTTTTTTGCTCATCCATGAGAAGCAAATTCTAATCCAGTCACACTTTATCATAAAATTTCAGCAATTAAAGTCTTATCTTCAGGTTCCACTTCTAATTCTTGTTTTGTGGCTGTTTCCACCCTGCCTGCAGTTCTTTACTCCACGGAAATATTGAAAACTCCTTCAAGTCATCCGTGAGGGTTCAAATAATCTTTTTCCAAACTCCTGTTAATGTTGATATTTTGACTTCCTCCCATGAATCATGATATATTTTTTGTGGGATTTAGAATGATGAATCCTTTCCAGAAGGTTTCAATTGACTTTGCCCAGATTCATCAGAATAATCACTGTTTATGGCAGCAATAGCTTTAAAAAGTGTATTTCTTAAATAATAAGACTTGAAAGTCAGAATTACTTCTTGACCCATGGGCTGCAGAATGGATATTATATTAGCAAGCATGAAAACAACGTTAATGTCCTTGTACATCTTCACCAGAGCTCTTGGGTGGCCAGGCACATTGTCAATGAGCAGCAGTATTTTGAAAGGGATCTTTTTTTCTGAGCAGTAGGTCCACAGTGGGCTTAAAATGTTCAATAAACCACACTGCAAACAGATGGGCTGTCATCCAGGCGTTTGTTGTTCCTTTTCTAGAGCACAGAGTAGAATTAGCATAACTCTTAAGGGCTTGAAGATTTACCAAATGGTCAATGAACATTGGCTTTAAAGTCACCAGCTGCATTAGACCTTAACAGAGTAGTCAACCTGTCCTTTGAAGCTTTGAAGCCAGGCACTGATTTCTCCTGTCTAGCTATGAAAGTCCTAAATGGCATCTTCTTCTAATACATTGAAAGAAGATACTGTATATTGTTTCGTCTACATTGAATATCTGTTATTCAGTGTAGCCACCTTCATCAGTTATCTTAACTATTCTGGACAACTTGCTGCAGTTACTATATAAGTACTTGCTTCACTTTGCACTTTAATGTTATAGAGAAGGCTTCTTTTTTTAAACCGTAGGAATCAATGTCTGCTAGCTTCTAACTTTTCTTCTGCAGGTTTCTCACTACTGTCTCTCATCTTCATGGAATTGAACAGAATTAGGGCTTTTCTCTAGATTAGACTTTGGTTTAAGGGGATGTCGTGGCTGTTTTGATGTTCTGTTTAGACCACACACGCTTTCTTCATATCGGCACTAAGGCTATTTTACTTTCTTAACATTAATGTGTTCATTGGAATAGCACTTTTAATTTTCTTTAGAACTTTTCCTTTGCATTTGCAACTTGGCTTTTTGGTTCAGGAGGCCTAACTTTCTTTTTTTTTTTTTTTTTGAGACGGAGCCTCACTCAGTCGTCCAGGCTAGAGTGCAGCGGTGCCATCTCGGCTCACTGCAAGCTCTGCCTCCCGGGTTCACACCATTCTCCTGCCTCATCCTCCCGAGTAGCTGGGACTACAGGCGCCAGCAACCACACCCAGCTATTTTTTTTTTTTTTTTTTTTTTTTGTATTTTTAGTAGAGACGGGGTTTCACCGTGTTAGCCAGGATGGTCTCGATCTCCTGACCTCGTGATCGGCCCATCTTGGCCTCCCAAAGTGCTGGGATTACAGGCGTGAGCCACCGCGCCCAGCCTGGGAGGCCTAACTTTTGGCCTGTCTTGGCTCTCAATAAAAATAGCTTTTTATTTCAAATGAGAGGCATACGATTCTTTCTTTCAATTGAACACTAAGAGGCCATCGTAAGGCCATTAATTGACCTAATTTCAGTATTGTCATATCTCAGGGAATAGGGAGGCCTGAGGAGAGAAGGGGAGAGATGGCAGAATGGCTGATCTGTGGAGCAGTCAGAACACATTCATTGATTAAGTTATCTGCTTTATTGGGTGTGGTTTGTGGTGCCCCAACATAATTATAATAGTAACATCAAAGGCCACTGATCACAGTTCACCATAGCAGATATGATAATAATGAAAAAATTTGAAATATTGTGAGAATTATGGTAATGTGACATAGAGACATAAAGTGAGCACATACTGTTGGAAAAAATACTGTATCGCACATATATATGATAGACTTGCTCAACACAGGGTTACCACAAACGTACATTTGTAAAAAAAATGCAGTATCTGCAAAGCACAATAAAACAAAGCTCAATAAAAGTAGGTATGCCAGTATTTGCAGCTTGCTTGTGGAGTTTAATTCTTTTTAGGAAATTAGTTAACAGAAATGAAAAATGACTTGGTTGAAAACTTCCTCCTCTTAAGGTAAAAGTTTGCATTCTGTATTGGGGAAACTGATTTCGTGTCAAAAACATGTGCTAGTTAGCTGTGTGTGGGTATTGTGCTGAATAGGGTGGTCATAAACCCAGTTTTCTTGGTACAGTTCCTCTGTTTGCCTGTCATCTTGCCTTATTTTTAGCCCTCATGTATTAGTTTTTTGTAACTTCTGTACAAATTATCACAAATTTAATGGTTTAAAACAACACAAGTTTTTAATTCTATAGTTCTGTAGGTCAGAAGTCCAGTATGAGATATAGCATGCTAAAGTTCAAATGTCAGAAAATCCGTTTCCTGTGTATTCAGTTTTTTGGCAAAATTCAGTTCCTTGTGATTGCAGGACCCAGGTCCCCATTTTCTTGTTGCCTGTCAACTCAAGGCTGTTCCTAGCTTCTTTTGGGGGCGTATTATGTATAAAGGTGCCACATGTTTTGTAATATGACTACTTACATCACTGTTTTACTTCTTTCTCACTAAAGCTTATTTTTCTCACATTCCTCAGTGTTTAGTAGCAAAGTAACTAGTGAGTCCTGAGTTTGTAGCATCTAAATTTGTATTGCTGCTTGTGCTTGACTCTGTCCTTACACTGTTAAACGTGAAGAAGAGGAATTAAGACAGACTTTTTTCCTCCCTCTACCTTTAGACTTTATTTTATACTAAAGAATTAACTGGGTATTACATTTATTTAAACACCTGTTACAGAAACAAATAATTTTACTAGCACAGCTGCCTTTTAATAAAGTATTTGAATGTCTTAATTTCACTTTTTTGAAATTTTTTGTTTATTAGATTATACTACATTAATCAAAGACAACAATTATGTATTTTATGTGTATCTAATGGCTAAATTACCATTTATGTCTACTCTTCAACTTAAATTTGTAGTCTGGAATTTCCCCAAAGCACAGAATATAATTTGTATTCAAATGGATTAACTTGTTCTTTGGACAGCCTAAAAAAAAGACCAATTTATGATTTTCTATTCTATATTTTAATAAGCTAAATAGATATTTGATACTTGCTAATTTATATACACTTGTGTCCTTAATTTAATAATCCATCTGCATTTAGATTTAGTAATGCATAAGATAAAACTAATGCTACATACCTCTAAAGTTAATTTCTTTCTTTTCAGTTTACAATGCCAGTTTTACACTCCATGTGCTGTCAGTGAAAATGTAGGTGGCAGACACACCACATATTTATTATCACTGAGTTCACTATATCATACAGGAAAAGTGTATTAATATGCCATACAGAAAATCTAACACACATAACCACTTAGCATTTTTAAGAACATATCTGACTTATTGGTTAGCTTAAATATCTTTTAGTAGAGTTAGACACCCACGTACAGTGAGTACATTCATATAAGTTATCCTAACAATTCCTTGTGCTGATGAATGAGCATCTCTCTTCTTTGCATATGATGGTAAAGATTATACGTTATAAAGCTTTAACCTTTCCATTGGAATTCTAAATCTTGATACAATTAAACCGTTCCCAGGGTTCTTCAGATAGTTACACTCTGGAAAACGTTTTTCTAAAGCCTTATTTTACATTTAAATTTATGTTTCATGTTGGGTCTCTTTTCTTTGAAGTTTATGTTGTTATTTTCTGTTTTAGGCCCATGGTGAAGTGGGGGGAGAGGGTGGGGACTTTTCCTGATTTCTGTTTTCCCTGTGAATTCTATGTTCTTCTGTGGGCTCTACCATGCAAATTGGGTGTGTGTATTTTTTTTTTTTTTTTTCCTAAGACAGAGTTTCACTCTTGTTGCCCAGGCTGGAGTGCAGTGGCGTGATCTCGGCTTCACTGCAGCCTCTACCTCCTGGGTTCTAGCAGTTCCCCTGCCCGGCCTCACAAGTAGCTAGGATTACAGGCATCCGCCTCCATGCCTGGCTAATTTTTTGTATTTTTAGTAGAGAAGGGGTTTCGCCATGTTGGCCAGACTGGTCTCAAACTCCTGGTCTCAGATAACCCACCCTCCTCAGCCTTCCAAAGTGCTGGGATTATAGGTGTGAGCCACCACGCCCGGCTGAGTGTGTGTATTTTTAAAAATAGGTACAATACTTGTTAGATTTTTTTTCTCATTGTAATATTTTATAGCATTTAGGAAATATAAAAATATAATGTATAATTTATATGGATACTGGCCTAAACTTGAGAGAGTAGTAATAAGAGCTAATGCAGATGTGAAAAAATACGAAAGTGAATATAATTGATATATAAAGCATAAAAAGCACGTGACAGTGTTTTTCTTTTAATCTTGTATGGGCATTTACTTTGCGTGCTGTATGGACTCAGGACTTTTTAAAAGGAAAATGTCCAGCTTTTTCTTTTAGTGAAACAAAACAGTAAGAAATTATATGTTTAAAAGTTTTTGTTTGCTCAGATATTTAGTTTTTGTCTCTCATTTATATCCTAACATAGCCTCTCTCTCTCTCTCTCAAAAAAAAAAACACCCCAGAATATTTAAAAATTGTTCTTCCTTGCAGTACATTCTAAGACCCCGCTTGTTTAACAATGTTGGGTAAAGTTTTTGCAAGCACTCCCTTTATGGGCCTGTGTTCTCCTTTTTTGAGTTATTCCTTCTGTACTGAACTCTCTTATATAGTCATTCCATTTTATTTGACTTTAGTTAATTTCCTCAGGTGTATTTATAGATTTTGTTAGTGTAGTATAATTTTCAGTCTCTGCTCTTTGTTCTTCCCTTCCTTTTCAAGATTTTAAACTATTACGTATTCACAGAGAACTCTAAAATCTATAGCTCTACTTTTAACCTCATTTTTATGTTTCCATCCCTCTGTCCCCTCACAGTGAATGTCTGGAACTGGAAGCATCGTCTTGCCGCTGTCTGTCTGCTCCAGTCAGATCCAGCCATTCTTTGTTCCTTCCTGTTATCCTTTAGACTCTTTATCTTATATCTAAGAATTCCTAGTCTTGTTCCCTCTTACCCATTATATCTCATTAGTCAATGTATTGTCTTAGTAGTTTTTGCTCCTGCCAGTTCTATACCATTCTCAAAAGCCTAGATGACTCCTCTGCAGCCTTATTCCTGGAATACTTTAGAAGTCTCTTAATTTGTATCCCTGCTGTCCTCAAATCTGTCCTATGCATTGCCATCAGATTAATCTTCCTAAAGCATTGCTTTTACCCAGACAATCTCCTGCTTAGGAACCTTCATTGGCCCCACTTTGCCTAGAGATTGAAATTTAGACTTTCCAGCCTGGTATTTAAGGTTCTCTCATAAATTTGTCGTAGTTTTTTCCTCCACTGGCCAGTAACAAAAATGCTTTCATTTTTGTCAGGATGGTCCCAACATACTGAGAATATTTTTACATTGGCATATCCTTCTTCATTTCTCAGTGTTTTGTGTCTTTTCTGCATTTTACTCTATGATGGCCTTTCTAGTTTTTTTGTTTTGTCCACCTAAAACTTAACGTACTTTTTTCCAACTTGCAGCTCTTGTCTTGCCCACTCTGTGAAGTCTTTCTGCAATGGTTCTACTGTGATTTCACCATCTTCTGAATTCCTGTTTTGCTTTGTTGCTACTCACAAAGCACTTCCTGTTTAGTATTTTGTACTATTACTTGCTTTTGTTTTTCACTTGGGTCTAAGTCCTATGTTGCTGACTGGATTTTAAGTGTTAAGAAAGCAGGGACCATGTTATATTTCTTTGAATCTCTCTTAGCCATGTACAGTTCATTACAAATGCCCACTTATTTTTTTCCCATAAATCTTAATTGGTTGCCTACACTCAAGCACCATTGATTAAAAAGTTAAACAAGAAAGGTATGGACTCAGCTTTCATGGACTTTATATTCTGGAAGAGAGAGAAAGATGCTTTACAGCTAATTTCTTAATTACCTACTTAGTTATAGTTGAAGACTGTGGTTTGTCATTTTTTTTGACAATCAGAAAACCTAGAAAATTGACTTCTTTTTTCCCCTCTGCTGTCATTGGTATTTATAATTTTTCTTAATTCACAAATAAATTTTGAAAATTATTCTTGAAAGTGTAGGTCTTCAAATGGTCCAACTTAATTCTTTTCTTCTAAATACACATCATGCTATATATCTGGGTAAATTCAGTAGACAACATAATGGAAAGAATGATTAATTGGTGCCCGACATTAAAATAATTTTAGTAAATTTTATGTCCTTTATGTGATATGTAAACTCATGTGAAATAGTTAAAAGATAATGAAAATAATTCCAAAAGGAAGATTTTCTAAACTCAAACAACTAGGAATTTTTAGTTAATATACTAAAGCTATCTTCTGTAGGAGAATAAGATTAGATTGAAAGTAGATATGTTATGCTTAGATATGTTATTTTTTTGCTTCAGTTGTTTTTATCTAGTGGCTTGAACAATGTCATATATTTCATAGGCATGATTTTTTTGAGGTTGTAATAACCATAGAAAGTTAATGTTGAAAGAATGGCAAAATATGCAGTGAAACTAAAAATTATTGTATTTGCAAATATAAAAACATAATTTACATAAATGTTATAGTTAGGAACATTATGAATGTAAATATGCCTTCTGTATTCTCAGTCTTGTAATGCCATTCTTTGTCCAGTTGGAGATGAAGAGTGATGTTGAGATGGGTGTTTAACCTATTTTAACAGCTTTAAAAAAATTAAATATCGTTGATGTAAATATGAGAAGGGAAGAGAATATTTATCTCCATTAAGTGACATAAAAAACCGTGGTAAGAATAACAGGCAGTGGGTATGCCCTAAGTAGTAAAATCCCTGAATTCAGATGCTAATTATAAGCACAAGGACACTTGCCTCCTACATACTTATATGTATATTTTCTTTAGTCAAAGTGTAATTCAGAGTTCTTGAAGTGCTGAATATGGCCTTTGTTTTTTCATTTCCCTTTAGCATACATATTAAAAAAACAATAAGACACTTCTGCTGGACTGTGATTTTGATGGATATAGGTGGAATATTAAACCAAATGCTATGAAGATAAATTCAAATGTTTGCTCTTGGATTGTCTTTATTGTGTGACTTCCCTGCTTCTTAATATTAAGAAACAAATGTTTAGTAGTAAAGGTAAAATTATTTAAACATATTTGAGTACATTTTACTTGCTTCCGGTGGTTTACCAAGGACTTTAAGGCTTAGATTGTGAAAGGATGTATTAATACTGGTATTAAGAGTATATTTGTTTAGATTATTATGGACTTTAAATTTTATTTTAGACGTTCTCTCTGGCGTCTTGTCATAAAAGTTACGTGTTGTTTTACTTCATTAGCAGTTTTAACATTTTTAAGTATCTGAGAAGAAAAACTTCCTCTGCATTTTGAACAGGGTCTTTCATTGGTGGTTTTGTAACATGTTCTTCAGTTGTTGAGAGGTGTATATAGTACAGATACCCTGTTCTTAGAAAGTAATGAGCGTTTAAGTTGTAGAGTAGTAGGAAAAGTCTAATGGACTTAAATTATTTTAAAAACTTTGTTTTTAGAAATAGAAGTAAAAGAAAGCCTTTTGTAATCTTGCTATTTTTTTTTGTTCTTAGGTATGCCTTTTATTTAGCTTTTAGTAACTTGTAATTTAAGATCACAGTTATTAGGTGTATTCCTGCATTTTATATATCACTCCCAGATGCTACAGTATTAGTTTTTATCACTGCATATTTTATGAAATGTCAGCCTTCTGTTGGCTGTTCACGCAGCATTGTTAGTGATCAAAGACACAACATAAAGGAGAGGAATCTAAACAGTTGGCTTATCTTTGTCCTTCGTTGTGACAAAAATACTCTAAAATTGCTTAATTATAAAAAAAAAAGGCATCATGTAACATGCAAAGAAATAAGTATCTTTGTGTTTTAGTGAAATAAAATCTCAGTGTTTAATATCAAGAAACATAAAGAGAATTACTATCTAATTTTACAAAGTTTTCCTTGTTAAGGAATGAGGGTAATATGTCGTGTGTAATTTTGTAATACTTTGCTAAATGACAGTGCTGTGCCTAGGAAAAGCCACACAGTGTTTAACATCATAAGAGGTTACTCAGTATAAACCCTTAATTTTGTTACACAAAATATGTTCTAGAAAAGTGGTTATTAGCTTTAGTATGTACATTAAGTTGTATATGAATCAGTTTATTAAAATATTTTCTTGAATTGATCTACTTTGTATTTAAAAACTATTTCATAGATTTAAAGATCCTTTTTTTTTCTTTATTTCAGTGATATCAGTATCAAGATAAAAGTTTGGAATGGGAGAAAAATTCTCAAAGCCTGAAAGAAAATCTGTAAGAATAAAATTCTTGAATGATTTTGATCAGCTGTCGTGTATGCCCAACACAGCAGTTGGTTTAATCAATTTTATGTTTTGGGATGGTTTTATTAAAATGAGCTGCTGCTTTCAGTAAATCATTGAGAAAGATGCTGGCTTCATACATGTCTTTTTTGGTTGGGGGCAGTGCCTACAATTGCAGCCTTGTAAGTCAGTACAATTGGAGGCAGTTCCTGGCTGCCGTGAAAGTCAGTGTGCTTCTGTGTTGGTATGGGCATTTGGAAAGACAGGTAGAACGAAGATTTAGACTAAAAATGATTTTAGATAATTGTACTTTTATGGCACTCTGCAGGAAACTGCCATTTCTAGTAAAACATAATCATCAGCAGATAATAGGGATTTAAGTGTATCTTCAGTTTTTGTGTACAATTTCTGTGTTAATGAAAGTTAATTGTTTTCTGATGGAAGAATCAAATCTTCAGAAAGTAGTGTGAAAGACATAGCCATTGGATATGAGTTAGGGGCCTCAACATTTTGTCCTGATACGCATTATACACTTACTATCCAAACTATGATCTGTACATAAACAGTATTGGTGTTACCTGAGAGCGTCCTAGATATGCAGAATCTGAGACCTAACCCCATACCTACTAAATCAGAATCTGTGTTTCATCAAAATTTCTAGGTCATTCATATGAATATTAAACTCTGAGAAGCACTGCCATAATTCAGACCTTTCATTTTCTCTGTGTGTATGTGTGTTTTAATTGTGGGGTGCTCATAGTGGAGTTGGTTATCCGTAGTTCAAGAATTGGGAGAGGAAGTGGAAACTCACACCAGAATTTTAGTGGGGGCCCAGGAGTAGACAGATAGTTAATTTAGAGCTCATAGGCTTTTGGTCTTTAAGCAATTGCAATTTGAATCAGTAGCTACTTTGTATATTATGTAGAAAGCTTCATGTCACCCTGGTAGTATTAATCAGGTGTTTTCTTTTGGCCATGGCAATATCTTCTTATGTTCACAGATACTTAAGATGTTTTCTGCCAGTCATAGTGTAGTAAACATTTCCAAAGTGTGTTCTATGGTATATTTTTTCCAGGAGATGCTTGGAGTGTAAAGATCCCATGGTCACATAAATCCGGAAAGCACTGAATACTTTGTTTCCCATAAGGGAATCCCATTATATGTTGATGTATTAAAAGACCTGAGAACCTGGTGTAATTTAGTTCAATTCAGTATTTCCCAAATTTACTAGACTATAGCATCCTTTTTTTTTTAAGAAAAAAAAAAATCTTAATTTTTTTCCTTTAACATGTATACAAACTGACTTCTTTCCACATTTATCTTACTCAAAATAAGAGATATGGACAACTTCTGAAATTGTGATGTTATGCCACATAAAACATACTTTCCAATATTGCTACACATAAATGGTACTGATAAGACTCTTGTGTACTGAAGGGGCTACACATGCAGACATTTTTGAGGATTGGAGTAACTGAGAAGTCATTTAGAACAGGGGTGCCCAATCCCCTGGTCATGGACTGGGACCAGTCCACAGCCTGTTAGGAATGGGGCCACACAGCAAGAGGTGAATAGTGAGTAGATCAGCAGCAGCATTAGATTCTCATGGGTGTGCAAACCCTGTTATGAATTGTGTATGCGAGGGATCCACATTGCTCATTCCTTATGAGAATCTAATGCCTGATGATCTGGGGTGTAACAGTTTGATTTCGAAACCATCTCTCCCCAGCTCCCTTCCCATTCATGGAAAAACTGTCTTTCACAAAGCCAGTCCCTGGTGCCAAAAAGGTTGGTGACTGCTTAATTAGAAAGTGAGCATAGAACTTACCCAGTCAGATTTGATGGATGAATGAAAGGGAGAAAATTGACGGTTCTTAGTGTTTGCTGGAAAGAGGAAAACCATGAGCAATGGGATAAATTAAACATTTCAGTTGAATAAATGTTTACCAAATTGCTAATAAAGAATAGGCTCTGTACTTGGCCTTGGGCAAACAATAGTGAAAAATATACAGTCTGCCCTCTAGTTGCTTATTGGAGTGAGCATAGTACATTCTGATGAATGTACAAGAGCTAGAATCCAGAACATAGAATTTTCCTTGTGGATTTGTTTAAAAAAAAAAAAAAAAGCGAGAATACTATATCATGGAGTGCTAGAGACAGGACACAACTGTAGTGATAGATGTCTCTGGTTAGGGGAAACAGAGGAAAGGACAATTACGGGACAGAATTTCAAAAGGTAAGATTGGGAAGACCAAACAGCTTTAGAAGTCATAGAGCTTTTGGTACTCAAATTGCCCAGGTTTGGTTAGTTGAAGTGCATGACAGTCCTCCATCACGTATTTCAGTGCTTCCTTAATTTCTGACAAAAGAAGTTGTTGCAGGATTATCTTTTATCTGTTCTGCCCCAGCTTTGGAAGCAGCCATTTCTCTGAGGAGCTCTGATTGTTTTTAGTGGGGAATAATATTAGTGAACAAGATGTTGGCACTAGTGTGTTGATTGCTACTGGGTCTTGGCTTTTAGGCCCTTTTAGAGGACAGAGGTAGGAAATATATAAGCTTTATGTATACACATGCATCTGTATTTATACATATATACACAAATGCATATTGAAAAACATACATGGACACATACATCTGCATTTTTTTTTATTTAGAGATATACCAGTTTCTCTAATTCTAATCCATCCACGCAGGTTTCTTGCTTGCTTGCTTATCATATTTATATGTCCCGTCTTTCACAGTGAGAACCTTGGCTTCCAACAGTATCAACACATTTACTTTTTTGTTCAACTAAATAATAGATCTAAAACAGTTTCAAGATTGGTTAATCATATAAGAAACAAACATACCAAAAAATGTTTGAAATTTGTTTGAAGTTCTCCCTCCTTTTTGTACTCATTCCTGTGGTTATGTAACCAAATACTGTTCTCATAATTACTTAGTTCTTTCTTTCTTATTCCTTAAGTGTGGTTATGATATTAATTTGAAATATAGTTCACCTGTATTAGTTTTCTTTCAGCTTTTGTGCCCCCTTTCTTTACATCCTTATTGATTTAATTTTTTGAATATATAGGAAATTATTTACTTTTCCAAAAAGTAAAACTGTACAAAAAGGTATACTCAGAAAATTGTCACTCCTTCCTCCCCATTCCACCCCATACTTTATAGGAAACCAATTTTATTGTTTTCTGGGCTTTACTTATTTTTATAAAGATAACGCAGAGATATTTATGTTGTCTTATTTTTCTTGTTTTTACCTAAAAAGTAGCATATATGTTCTTTTGCAGTTCACTTTTTTCATGTATCAGTATCTCTTGGAAATTACCTCATATAAGTTTGTAGAGATTTTCCTCTTTCGTTTTTGCAGGTGCTTACTACTTTGTGTGTGCCATAGTTTATTCAACCAATCTCTTATGCTTGCGCATTTAAGTAGTTTCCACTATTTTACAATTACAAATATGCTGCAATGATACTTACTTTCGTAGTTTTACAGGTGTATCTTCAGGGCAAATTCCTGGAAATGGGATTGCTGGTTGAAGGGGCAAATACTAAGCCCGGTGCAGTGGCTTGCCCCTGTAATCCCAGCTACTTGAGAGGATCCCCTGATCCCAGGAGTTCAAGGCTGCAGTGAGCTATTACACTCCAATCTGGGTAACAGAGTGAGACTTTGTTGCTAACAACCACAGCAAAAAGGTTCAAAGGGCAAATACTTACTTAGTTTTATTAGAATATTGCCCAGTTCCCTGCATGGGGGCTGTAACATTTTGCCTTCCCTGCTGCAGTGTATGAGAGTGCTTGTTTCCCTACAGCCTTGCAAACAGAGTGCATGGTGAAACTTCCATTTTTGCCAAGTGATAGGTGAGAAATGGAATTTTGGGTACATTTAATTTGCATTCATCTTTTATGTGTGGAGTTGAATGTCTTTTCATATGTATAAGAGCAACTTTCCATAGGATATTTGGGCTTTCCCCCCTCAGTTTTAGAAGTTCTTTGTAGGGATATTAGGCATTTATCTGTGATATATGTTGCAAATGTTTCCTTCCAGTTTGTTACCTGTTTTTTGATGTTGCTTCTCATGTATTTTTGTCCTGCAAAATTTTATATCTGTACTTTAGTTCTACTGAGAAAGCCTTTTCTTTTATGAATTCTTAGTTTATAGGAAGAATCCCTCTCTCCTGCTCCCTGCACTTTTAAAAAGTACTTGTAGTTTTCTTATGATTAGATCTCTGATCCATTTGCAGTTTATTTTTATGTATGATATGAGAAACATTGAATTTTATCTTTTTTTCTCGTCTGTTGTTTAAAATGACTATAACTGTGCTAATGATTTATTATATCACCTTTACAGATATTAGATTTCTATCTGTAGTGGAATTTATTTCTGGATTTTGTGTTCATTTGCACTGTTCTGCCTGTTCATGTAGCAGTCCTACACTGTTTTCATTATAGCAGCTTTGTAGTATGTTTTAATGCTTGTAGTATGTGTTAATGAGATTGTCCCCTCATATCTATTTATTTTCAGTATTTCCCAGTTTTTCTTGAACTTTTTCCATTTGAACTTCAGTATCAACTTGTCTAACTCCGTAAAAAGCTTTATGATTTGTAAGTTTGTGACTTATTGATGTTGAGATGTTCTAACCAAGGACAGGGTATTTCTTTTTCAGTTGTACAGTCCTGCTTTTCTATGTTTTAAGAATGTTTATTTTTCTTTATGTAGGTTTTGAACATTTCTGTTTATTCCTAAATATTTTACTTTTTAAAATTACTATTAAAAAGGGGCTTTCTGAAAAAATTCCATTCCAAGATGGCTGAATAGGAACAGCTCCGGTCTGCAGCTCCAAGTGTGATCAATGCAGAAGACGGGTGATATCTGCATTTCCAACAGAGGTCCCTGGTTCATCTCACTGGGACTGGTTGGACAGTGGGTGCAGCCCATGGAGGGTGAGCTGAAGCAAGGCGGGGCATCGCCTCAACTGGAAAGTGCAAGGGGTCGAGGATTTCCCTTTCTTAGCCAAGGGAAGCCGTGACAGACTATACCTGGAAAAACGGGACGCTCCCACCCAAATACTGTGATTTTCCCACGGCCTTAGTAACCAGCAGACCAGGAGATTCTCTCCCATTCCTGGCTCAGCAGGTCCCATGCCCATGGAGCTTCGCTCACTGCTAGCACAGCAGTCTGAGATCTAACAACAAGGCTGCAGCCTGGCTGGGGGACGGGCGTCCCCCATTGCTGAGGCTTAAGTAGGAAAACAAAGCAGCCGGGAAGCTCGAACTGGGCAGAGCCCAGTGCAGCTCAGCAAGTTCTATTGCCTCTATAGACTCCACCTCTGTGGGGAGGGCATAGCTGAAGAAAAGGCAGCAGAAACTTCTGCAGACTTAAACGTTCCTGTCTAACAGCTCTGAAGAGAGCTATGGTTCTCCCAGCACAGCATTTAAGCTCTGAGAATGGACAGACTGCCTACTCAAGTTGGTCCCTGACCCCCATGTAGCCTAACTGGGAGACATCTCCCAGTATGGGCCGACAGACACCTCATACAGGCGGGTGCCCCTCTGGGATGAAGCTTCCAGAGGAAGGATCAGGCAGCAATATTTGCTGTTCTGCAGCCTCCACTGGTGATACCCAGGCAAACAGAGTCTGGAGTGGACCTCCAGCAAACTCCAACAGACCTGCAGCTGAGGGACCTGACTGTTAGAAGGAAAACTAACAAACAGAAAGGAATAGCATCAACACCAACAAAAAAGGACATCTACACCAAAACCCCATCTGCAGGTCACCAACATCAAATACCAAAGGTAGATAAAACCACAAAGATGGGGAGAAACCAGAGCAGAAAAGCTGAAAGTTCTAAAAACTGGAGCGACTGTTCTCCTCCAAAACATCGCAGCTCCTTGCCAGCAACAGAATAAAGCTGTATGGAGGAAGACTTTGATGAGTTGACAGAAGTAGGCTTCAGAAGGTCAGTAATAACAAACTTCTTTGAGCTAAAGGAGCATGCTCTAACACATCGCAAGGAAGCTAAAAGCCTTGAAAAAAGGTTAGACGAATGGCTAACTAGAATAAGCAGCGTAGAGAAGACCTTAAATGACCTGATGGAGCTGAAAACCATGGCACGAGAACTTCGTGATGCATGCACAAGCTTCAATAGCCGATTTGATCAAGTGGAAAAAGGGTATCAGTGATTGAAGATCAAATTAATGAAATAAAGCGAGAAGCCAAGTTTAGAGAAAAAAAGAGTAAAAAGAAGCAAACGAAGCCTACAAGAAATATGGGACTGTGTGCAAAGACCAAATCTACGTTTGGTGTACCTGAAGCTGACATGGAGAATGGACCCAAGTTGGAAAACAGTCTTCAGGATATTATCCAGGAGAACTTCCCCAACCTAGCAAGGCAGGCCAACAATCAAATTCAGGAAATACAGAGAACACCACAAAGATACTCCTTGGAAAAATTCTCGAGAAGAGCAACCCCAAGACATATAATTGTCAGGTTCACCAAGGTTGAAATGAAGGAAAAAATGTTAAGGGCAGCCAGACAGAAAGGTCGAGTTAACCCACAAAGGGGAGCCCATCAGACTAACAGCGGATCTCTCGGCAGAAACCCTACAAGCCAGAAGAGAGTGGGAGCCGATATTCAACATTCTTAAAGAATTTTCAACCCAGAATTTCATATCCAGCCAAACTAAGCTTCATAAGTGAAGGAGAAATAAAATCCTTCACAACTAAATGCTGAGAGATTTTGTCATCACCGGGCCTCCCTTACAAGAGCTCCTGAAGGAAGCAGTAAACATGGAAAGAAACAACGATATGAGCAACTGCAAAAACATGCCAAATTGTAAAAACCATCAATGCTATGAAGAAACTGCATCAATTAACGGGCAAAATAACCAGTGAACATCATAATGACAGGATCAAATTCACACATAACAATATTAACCTTAAATGTAAATGGGCTAAATGCCCCAATTAAAAGACACGGACTGGCAAATTGGATAAAGAGTCAAGACCCATCACTGTGCTGTATTCAGGAGACCCATCTCACGTGCAGAGACACACATAGGCTAAAAATAAAGGGATGGAGGCAGACCTACCAAGCAAATGGAAAGCAAAAAAAGGCAGGGGTTGCAATCCTAGTCTCTGATAAAACAGACTATAAGCCAATAAAGATCCAAAGAGACAAAGAAGGCCGTTACATAATGGTAAAGGGATCAATTCAACAAGGAGAGCTAACTATCTGAAATATATATGCACCCAATACAGGAGCACCCAGTTTCAAAAAGCAAGTCCTTAAAGACCTACAAAGAGACTTAGACTCCCACACAATAATAATGGGAGACTTTAACATTCCACTGTCAATATTAGACAGATCAACGAGACAGAAGGTTAACAAAGATACCCAGGACTAGAACTCAGCTCTGCACTAATTGGATCTAATAGACATCTACAGAAGTCTCCACCCCAACTCAACAGAATATGCATTCTTCTAAGCACCATATTGTACTTATTCTAAAATTGACCGCATAATCGGAAGTAAAGCACTCCTCAGCAAATGTAAAAGAACATAAATCACAGCAAGCTGTCTCTCAGACCACAGTGCAATCAAATTAGAACTCAGGATTAAGAAACTCACTCAAAACCGCACAACTACATGGAAACTGAACAATTTGCTCCTGAATGACTGCTGGGTAAATAACGAAATGAAGGCAGAAATAAAGATGTTCTTTGAAACCAATGAGAACAAAGACACAATGTACCAGAATCTCTGGGACACATTTAAAGCAGTGTGTAGAGGGAAATTTATAGCTCTAAATGCCCACAAGAGAAAGGAGGAAAGATCTGAAATCGACACCCTAACGTCACAATTAAAAGAACTAGAGAAGCAAGAGCAAACAAATTCAAAAGCTAGCAGAAGGCAAGAAATAACTAAGATCAGAGAAGAACTGAAGGAGATAGAGACACAAAAAATGCTTCAAAAAATGCAATGAATCCAGGAGCTGGTTTTTTGAAAACATCAACAAAATTGATAGACCGCTAGCAAGACTAATAAAGAAGAAAAGTGAGAAGAATCAAATAGACGCAGTCAAAAGTGATAAAGGGAACATTATCACTGATCCCACAGAAATACAAACTACCATCAGAGAATACTATAAATATCTCTACGCAAAGCAACTAGAAAATCTAGAAGAAATGGATGAATTCCTGGACACATACACCCTCCTGAGACCAAACGAGGAAGAAGTTGAATCTCTGAATAGAACAATAACAGGCTCTGAAACTGAGGCAATAATTAATAGACTACCAACCAAAAAAAAGTCCAGGACCAGACGGATTCACAGCTGAATTCTACCAGAGGTACAAAGAGGAGCTGGTACCATTCCTTCTGAAAGTATTCCAATCAATAGAAAAGAGGGAATCCTCCCTAACTCATTTTACAAGGCCAGCATCATTCTGATACCAACACCTGGCAGAGACATAGCAAAAAAAATAGAATTTTAGACCAATATCCCTGATGATCATCAATGCAAAAATCCTCAATAAAATACTGACAAGCTGAATCCAGCAGCATATCAAAAAGTTTATCCACCACGATCAGGTCAGCTTCATCCCTGGGATGCAAGGCTGGTTCAACATACACAAGTCAATAAAAGTAATTCATCACATAAACAGAACTAACAACAAAAACCACATGATTATCTCAATAGATGCAGAAAAGGCCTTCAACAGAATTCAACAGCCCTTCATGCTAAAAACTCTCAATAAACTAGGTATTGATGGAACATATCTCAAAATAATAAGGGGTATTTATGACAGACCCACAGCCAATATCATATTGAATGGGCAAAAACTGGAAGCATTCCCTTTGAAAACCAGCACAAGACAAGGATGCCCTCTCTCACCACTCCTATTCAACATAGTGTTGGAAATTCTGGCCAGGGCAATCAGGCAAGAGAAAGAAATAAAGGATATTCAATTAGGAAAAGAGGAAGTCAAATTGTCCCTGTTTGCAGATGACATGATTGTGTATTTAGAATGCCCCATCATCTCAGCCCAAAGTCTCCTTAAGCTGATAAGCAACTTCAACAAAGTCTCAGGATACAAAATCAATGTGCAAAAATCACAGGCATTCCAATACAGCAGTAACAGACAAACAGCCAAATCATGAGTGAACTCCCATTCGCAATTGCTACCAAGGGAATAAAATACCTAGGAATCCAACTTACAAGGGATGTGAAGGATCTCTTCAAGGAGAACTACAAACCACCGCTCAACGAAATAAAAGAGGACGGAAACAAATGGAGGAACATTCTATGCTCATGGATAGGAGGAATCAATATTGTGAAAATGGTCATACTGCCCAGGGTAATTTATAGATTCAATGCCATCCCCATCAAGCTACCAATGACTTTCTTCACAGAATTGGCAGAAACTACTTCAAAGTTCATATGGAACCAAAAAAGAGCCCGCATTGCGAAGACAATCGTAAGAGAAGAGAACAAAGCTGGAGGCATCAAGCTACCTGACTTCAAACTATACTACAAGGCTACAGTAACCAAAACAGCATGGTACTTGATACCAAAACAGATATATGGAGCAGTGGAACATAACAGAGGCCTCAGAAATAACACCACACATCTACAACCATCTGATCTTTGACAAACCTGACAAAAACAAGAAATGGGGATAGGATTCTTTATTTAATAAATGGTGCTGAGAAATCTGGCTAGCCATATGTGTAAAGCTGAAACTGGATCCCTTCCTTACCCCTTACACAAAAGTTAATTGAAGATTGATTAAGCAGTTGAATGTTAGACCGAAAACCATAAAAACTCTAGAAAAAAACCTAGGGAATACCATTCAGGACATAGGTATGGTCAAGGACTTCATGACTGAAACACCAAAAGCAATGGCAACAAAAGCCAGAATTGACAGATGGGATCTAATTAAACTAAGGAGTTTCTGCATGGCAAAAGAAACTACCATCAGAGTGAACAGGCAACCTACAGAATGGGAGAAAATGTTTACACTCCACCCATCTGACAAAGAGCTAATATCCAGAATCTACAAAGAACTTAAACAAATTTACAAGAGAAAACCAAACAACCAAATCAAAAAGTGGGCAAAGGATATGAAAAGGCACTTCTCAAAAGAAGACATTTATGCAGCCAACAGAAACATGAAAAAATACTCATCATCACTGGTCATCAGAGAAATGCAAGTCAAAACCACAGTGAGATACCATCTCATGCCAGTTAGAATTGCGATCATTAAAAAGTCAGGAAACAACAGATGCTGGAGAGGATGTGGAGAAATAGGAACACTTTTACACTGTTGATGGGAGTGTAAATTAGTTCAACCATTGTGGAAGGCAGTGTGGCGATTCCTGAAGGATCTAAAACTAGAAATACTATTTGACCTAGCAATCCCATTACTGGGTATATACCCAAAGGATTGTTAATCATGCTACTATAAAGAAACATAGACACATATGTTTATTGTGGCACTATTCACGATAGCAGTGACTTGGAACCAACCCAAATGTCCACCAATGATAGACTGTATTAAGAAAATGTGGCCCATATACACCATGGAATACTATGCAGCCATAAACAATGATGAGTTCATGTCCTTTGCAGGGACGTGGATGAAGCTGGAAACCATCATTCTCAGCAAACTATCTCAAGGACAGAAAACCAAACACTGCATGTTCTCACTCATAGGTGAGAATTGAACAATGAGAACACTTGGACACAGGGAGGGGAACATCACACACCGGGGTCTGTTGTGGTGTGAGGGGTTGGGGAAGGGATATCATTAGGAGAAATATGTAATGTAAATGACTTGTTGAGGGGTGCAGCAAACCAACATGGCACACGTATACATATGTAACAAACTTGCATGTTGTGCACATGTACCCTAGAACTTTAATAAAAAAAAAAGATAAAAAACGGGGGCTTTCTCCTCCCTTATGTATTCTAATTGTTACTTGTGTATAGAAGTGTGACTGTTTTTTTTCGTGTTCATTTGGTATCCTGCTACCTTGCTGAATTCTTTTGTTTATTGAGTTTCATTTTCAGTTTTCTAGGATTTCCCAGGTATTCCCTCAGGTCATCTGAAAATAGTTTTATTTCTTCTTTTCTAGTTCTTCTATGTATAATTATTTTCTCTACTAGTTTGTTTATTTTATTTTATTTTTTTTTTTTGAGATAGAGTATCACTCTTGTCACCCAGGCTTGAGTGAAGTGTTGCGATCTCGGCTCACGGCTACCTCCGCCTTCCGGGTTC
The DNA here is from genome assembly GCF_029281585.2 of Gorilla gorilla gorilla. Lineage (NCBI taxonomy): Eukaryota > Metazoa > Chordata > Mammalia > Primates > Hominidae > Gorilla > Gorilla gorilla. The sequence continues at coordinate 27,452,583 of NC_086017.1, read as the reverse complement.
AAGGTATTCTCCTGCCTCAGCCTCCCGAGTAGCTGGGATTACAGGTGCATGCCACCATGCCCGACTAATTTTCGTATTGTTTTAGTAGAGACAGAGTTTCTCTATGTTGGCCAGGCTGGTCTCGAACTCCTGACCTCCGGTGATCCACTTGCCTCGGCCTCCAAAATGCTGGGGTTACAGGTGTGAGCCACCGCGCCTAGCCTCTACTCATTTTATTTCTTCTTTTCAATTCTTTTTTTTTTTTTTTTTTTTTTTGAGACGGTGTCTTAGTCTGTCACCCAGGCTGGAGTACAGTGGCACAATCATGGCATACTGTAGCCTAGACCCCTTGGGCTCAAGTGATTCTCCCACCTCAGCCTTCCAAGTAACTGGGACTACAGGTACACACCACCACACCCAGCTAATTTTTTTATTTTTTGTAGATAAGGCGTTTCACCATGTTACCCAGGCTGGTCTCCAACTCCTGGGCTCAAGCAGTCTACTTGCTTGGCCTCCCAGTGTGCTAGGATTAGGGGTGAGCCACTGTGCCCTGCCTTCTTTTCAATTCTTATTTCTTAATATTTTCAGTGTTCTCTAGCCTAATTTCATCAACAAATAATATTCAGAATAGAGTAGTATTGGGCATCCTTGCATTGTTCCTGAAGTTAGTGTGGATGAATAATGTTTAGTGAGAACTATCAGTGGTAGAAAAGATAGAACTACTTGAGATAATGCATTATTCTTAGCATTTTATAGGCATTATAACATAGAATCCTCCATATCATTTCACTTTCTTTTTACAGGCAACTTTTTTGAAAGACTTATCTCTACTTTGCTACCTTTTCATCTTCATTTTCTCATCTCCCATTGTTATTCCTTATAGGATAGCACTCCACTCTGGTTTCTCAGTTGTCCAAACAGGTGCCAACTAAAGTTGCTATTGAGACTTCCAAGTTGCTAAATCTAATGGGTCTTTTGTCCCCCCATCTTCATCTTGCTTTTCCTCTTAATATCATTCAGCATTGCTGATCATGCCTTCATCTAAGTATACTTTTCTTTCTTGGCTGCTGTAAACGTCACATTCTTCAGGTTATTTCTTCTTAGTCTTCTCCATTAGTTCTCCCTTCTCTGCTTGACTTCTAACATGGGCATGTTCTAGGCCTCTTCTTTTAAAATTCCATTCTCTCTTCTTTTAAACTCTATTTGTTCTAGATCTTTAAACACATTTGAGGCTTAAAGTATCATCTCTATTACATTTATTGTAAGAGTGACATCTCTAGTCAACACTTGTCTTCTGAGATCAGGATTTATGTCTGCCCATCTGCTATCCATTTTCACTTTGAGATGTCAAAGTCACTTTACAATATAAGTTCTAATCCCTCCCCAGACACCTCCCTTTTTTAGTATCATCATATAACCCACTGCATAAGCTAGAAATTTAAGATTCATTTTTGATTTTTCTTTTTTCATTCATCATGATTATCATTATTCACTTCATTATCAAGTTCTGTTGAATTTCTCTCTCCATGCCCTCCAGTTTTCTCTAGTTTTATTGACTTATAGATTGAGATGGAGTTTTGCTCTTGTCGCCCAGGATGGAGTGCAATGGCATGGTCTCGGCTCACTGCAACCTCTGCCTCCCAGGTTCAAGTCATTCTCCTGCCTCAGCCTCCTAAATAGCTGGGATTACACGCAGCTTGCCCAGCTAATTTTTGTATTTTTAGTAGACATGGGGTTTCACCATTTTGTCCAGGCTGGTCTCGAACTTCTAACCTCAGGTGATCCACTTGCCTCGGCCTCCCAAAGTGCTGCGATTACAGGTGTTAGCCTCCACGTCCGGCCCAATTTTCTCTAGTTTAAAGGAGCGACTTTCTGCTAGAAGAAACATCATGATTTATATGTCTGTATATATTCTACCAATTATAGCCATCTTTACATAGAGACATACAAGTAAGATTAGAAGTAACCTTAAACTATCTTGTTAAAGATACTGATTGCAAGAATAAGGAATTTGGGTGGTCGCTGAGTGCTTATTAGTAAGAGATCAGATTACTTTTGCAGCACTTAATGAGATTGAAAAAGTGGGAAGAGGCTGGGCGCAGTGGCTCATGCCTGTAATCCCAGCACTTTGAGAGGCTGAGGCAGGCAGATTGCTTGAGGCCAGGAGTTTGAGACTAGCCTGGTCAGCATGGTGAAACCCTGTTTCTACAAAGCATACAAAAAAACTAGTCATGCATGGTGGAGCATGCCTGTAGTCCCAGCTACTTGGGAGGCTGAGGTGAGAGGATCACTTGAGCCTGGGAGGTTGAGGCTGCATTGAACCATAATCACGCCACTGCTCTCCAGAATGGGCCACAGAATGAGACTCTGCCTCAAAAAGAAAAAGTGGGAAGAGACGCCAGATGAGATGACTAGTTAGGAAGCTAGCAGTTTTAGCAACTTAGTCAAGAGATATTCAATGCTTGTATTTGGATATGATATTTGAAAATGAAAGACACATTTGAGAAATACTATAATGTTACTCGATAAAAATGGGCAACAGCTTGAATCTGAATGTACAGAAGAGAGAATTACTGAAGACTCACAAGATTTCCCCACAAGGTGACATATGTAGAGTAAAGGTTTTGGGGAAAGATAATGAGTTGTTTGTTTGAGATACTGAGTATAAGGTGCTGGTATGGAATGTCAGGTGGAGACATTTAGGGAATGATTGGAAGTGGTGAGTGGGTTTCTTCTTCAGTCCGAGTTTCCTCTGATAGTATACTGACTGTCCAAGGCTGCGTTGAGAAGTCCTTTTAGGCTGTCTATAGGCAACTGGCAACGTCTCTCTTGGGTGTTGTGTCCTTGCCAGCTGTGGTATGGGTCTTGGGATCCAGGCCAGAACTATAGATAAAAATTTGGGAAACTTCCTCAGAGGATGATAGTTGAAGGCATGAAATTTGAATGGGACTATGAAACTTCTTCCCCAAACCCCCAAAAAAGATAAGGTGAGAAAACAGGTAGCCAAAGATAGAGCTTGGAGAACCCCTATGTGTTCATAAAGTGGTGACATTAGGAAAAGAGTCAGAAGCTGACAGGTCAGGTCGGTGGTTGGAAAGAAAAATTATAGAAACAAGAGGAAGAAAATTTTAGGAAAGAGGTCTTGGTTATTAGGGCTACAGTGTAATCAAGGAGTATAAAGGCTTGGGGAAGGACATTCATCACATTTGAACCATTCAGAGAACATTTTTCATAATTCTAAAAGGGCAGGAGTTGTATAACAAGGAGTTTGTACTCTTAAGATAATGTTAAAAACAGATGTCCCATACAGAAAGTGAGGATAGTTTTTGACCAGTTAAGTAAGCAGCTAATACTAATATTTTGCTAGACTTTGAAAAAGTTCATAAAATGTGAAATAAGTAAATGATAATTTCAAAAATCCATCTTGGATTGGAAGCAATTAGGGATAGGAAATAAAAAGTGTGGTAATTAGGCCCTTTTGAATGGAATGGTGTACATAAACATGGGAATCTTCTGAAAGCATGTTGTAAAGCATTACAGATTTCCAGATGATTCTGAGATCTAGGAAGCAAAATAGTGGTTAAACAAATGGTAAGGAATAAGTGTAGGAATACCACTGGAGGCTGCAGAGCTAGGTGGGGAGTTGGCAAACTGCTCTCACTTTTGGCAGCTACAAAGTGATACTTTTAAGTAAATTGGGCTGGTTTGCTAAGAATAATGATTTGTGACTGGTTTATGCTGATTTAGGAAAGAAACAGGATATATTGGATATATTTTAGAATCCCCCTGCTCCTCAACCCCCCATGATCTGGCCAAAATGGCAACTAAAAGTTTACTGTAATTACAGAAGCAATTTGGTATAGGAGTAGAAAGCGATGAAAATACAACAGATCTTCTGAGAAGGGAGAAAGAAATGTTATTTCCACTTTTGTCAAACGTTAGCATTTAATATATTGTGTAATTCTAATTTTGTGACTCTTAATGAAGAGTTAACCCAACTGAAGAAGACAAATGAAAAGGAAAGGAATAATCATGGATATCAGGGAAAGTAGACATACTAAATGAAAATCAGGAACCTAATTTTTACGTATATATTCACCAAAGCTTCTGAATTATCTTACTAAACCTAATAAAGTGCCTATAGATCCTCTTGGGTATCCTAAAGTGACGATCATGTCAGAAAATATGGCAATTTTTCCCCCCTTTTTACTCATTATGTATTTTGTTTCTTTTTTTGATCTTACTGTGCTATCTTGAAGGTTTATTACAGTTGAGTAAAAGTGATGATAATGGGCATCTGTGTCTTACTCTTTTTTGTTTTTGTTTTTGAGACAGAGTCTCGCTCTGTTGTCCGGGGTGGAGTGCAGTGGCAAGAACTCGGCTCACCACAACCTCTACCTCCCAGGTTCAAGCGATCCTCCTGCATCAGCCCCCCTAGTATCTGGGATTACAGGCACGCGCCACCATGCCTGGTTAATTTTTGTATTTTTAGTAGAGACGGGGTTTCGCAATGTTGGCCAGGCTGGTTTTGAACTGATTAAAGGGCAGTGCTTCTAATGTGTCACCATTGTGTATTATGTTTCCTGTAGAATTTTGGAAAGATACATTTATTTCCCTTGATCACATTAAGGTGGTTTTCTTCTAGTTCTAGTAAAAAGTTTTTTTTTTCAATTTAAAAAATAATGAGTGGTGTTGAATGTCAGAATAGTTTTTCTGAATCTATTGAAATGATGCTGTAGTTTTGCTCCTAATGGGTTGCCTAAAATGCAGTGTTTTAATAACAGAAAACCTCTAGTAAACTTCAGAAACAAGGAGGACTGTTAATCCTGTTCAACAAGTGAGCAGTTATTTTTCTTTTTGATTACCATAGGTTCTATTCTGGGTACTGTGGCCTATGGTGTGTGTTTGTGTGTTTTGGGGGGGTATTGGCGGGGGCAAGGAATTGCATCTCTTCAGAAGTCAGCAGGAATGATGCTGAATAGGGGACTAAAAGGGCCCATTATGAATTTGCAAATATACTGAAGCTTTTTTTTTTTCTTTAAGCTCAACCTTGGTTTGTTTCCTTCGCAGTCTCTGAGAACTGCAGGTTTCAAATACAAAAAGAAAATAACATTTATAGTTAGATCCAGGTGTATTAAGTTACCAGAATGAGGACAGAAAGATTGATAATTTGGATTCAAATTTATGTTGAGTTGGAAGTAAAAGCTGGAGGGAGACTGCAAGCTACCACAGGTCATTATATAAAGCTCTAAAAAAGATTTTATTCCAATTTTATTCACTGCTATATAAGGATATTTTTGTTAATTTTTTTTGCTGTACACATTAGATATTATTGAGAAAATATTTTAAACTGCAATTTGTATTGATGGATTGTATTATGTTCATCTAATACTACCTTTAAATTTCTTGTACATAATGAAGGTTTAACAATTATTTTTGGTAAATAGTCATCTGAGTTTTTAGATCATCTTTCTTCTATGAGATGTTATCTGCATATTACTTTCAAAGGAGATATTCTGGAAAATCGCTGATTTTCATCTAATAGTTACAGCAGATAAATATATCTGGTTAGTTTAAACCATGGCTAATTATTCTCTTTGGTAAAATCGAACTAATTATTGTAAAGGAATTTGATTAAGCCATTTCTTATCATTTTTTTCCTCTCCTTATGTTGCAAGACCTATCCTGAGCTGGGATTTTCTGTTTTATCTGAAGCTGTTGGTGTGCATCAGGATAGTTTTTTGGGAGTTTTGATATTATTTACTGGCTTTTGGTTATTTTTTGTTGTTGTTGTTGTTGTTTTTCAGTATAGAAATGACCTCTTTGTCAAAGTGTATAATTTGATCCTAACAAGACAATTTTAAAAACCCATGAACTGAACCTTGTAAAGGTTTAATATTATAAAATGCTATATTTAAGTTTTCTCTCCTGAAGGATATTCTCTCATATTTAATTATATTGAATTAAGCATTTCTTATGCTGCTAATTTTTATTTGTATATTCTAAAAATTGTTATAAAAAGTCACCAGTATCATTATTACTTTTCTTTTGCATTATAATTGATTACACTATTCTTGCTTTATATATATTACAGATAGCCAAAGGTCTGAGTAAAAGAAAATAAAAATACTTTCTTTTTTTGGACGGGGTTTCACTCTGTTGCCCAGACTGGAGTGCAGTGCAATCACCGCTCACTGCAGCCTCGCATTCCTGGGTTCAAGCAATCCTCCCAATCCTCCCAGCAGCCTCCTGAATAGCTGGAACCCCAGGCGCATGCCACCATGGATGGCTAATTTTTTAATTTTTTTGTGGAGCTGGTGTCACCCTGTGTTGCCCAGGCTAGCCTTGAACTCCCTGGGCTCAAGCGATCCTCCCTCCTTGGCTTCCCAACGTGCCTGATATCACAGGCATGAGCCACTGTATGCAGCCCTAAAATACTTGTGGTGAAAATATTTTTGGTAAAAATTAGACTCTTCTAAGGAGCTTCTGATTGACTTTATCAGGAGAAGGGGAGGTGTGGACAGTAGGGTAGTCATGAAATGAGAGACCTACTTTATTTGCGTTCTAGTCTATCACAATTTAGACAGGCCAACTTGCAAAATAAATGTGTCTAGAACTAGAGGGCAAGCTTAAATGATTTATTGATTTTTTTCAGAGTATAATACAGAAGTCAGTAATTTGGTGAATGGGTCTTCATCTTTGTATGAAAAAGTCTATTCAATATTATGAAAACATTTATTACACATAACATAAATATAATTTCTGTATTGCATTATTGGATATTAACAAAGTCTTTATTTCCTCCTTAAACTTAGAAGCCTCATAATATTTGTCGGTCACAATTGAGCATGTTAATATATATGTGTTAATATTTACTGGTATGCTTCCTAAAAATGAAGCATACTTTCCTGATCTTTAATCATAGAAGTAGATAAAATGAAGCTTAGGTTAACTTTGTTTTCCTGCATGATCAAATTTTCTGGTTACTAAAAAAGACTATCCTTTTCCTCTTTTTAAATATTTGTTCCTACTGCCCAAACTCTTTCAAACACAATTTAACGTTTGTGGGATGATTAAATTTGCACTTTAAGTTCTGAAAATCACAGGTGCTGCTGAGCAGCATTCTAGTTGCTAAAAATGCCAGGTTGAACTAGACATTTTTATTACATGTAATTCAACACATTACTTATGACTGAGTTCAGCTAAGATTTGAGGTCCTGAAAAATTGTAGGGTTTTCTGATGTATATGGTCTCTAGGGTATTATAAATTTGCTTGTGTTTGTTTTAATTGTGTGGTTTAGTAAAAGTAGTTAATACTATGTGACTAATACTTATTGTGGCTTAGGAGCTTGACTCCTTTAAAAAAAAACCATGTTGATGAGTCACTCATTCATGCAAAGACAACCTGAGATTGGTAATTGTATGAGTTGGAGAAGGCTTGTCTGTTAGGAAATGCAGCCTAGCTGCTTTGTGAAGAGGAGGTTTTGCTCCAAAGAGTGTTGTTTTTTGTTGAAGAACATTATCCCAGAAGAGAACTGTACCAATGTAAAGATGGATATTTTGGGGATATGGAAGCCTGAGACTAAGTTGAATTCAAAATATCATGGATCTGGCTGGGTGCGGTGGTTCACACGTGCAATCCCAGCACTTTGGGAGGCTGAGGCAGGTGGATTGCTTGAGGCCAGGAGTTGGAGTCCAGCCTGGCCAACATGGTGAAACCCTATCTCTACTAAAAATACCAAAAATTACCTGGGTGTGGTGGTATGCACCTGTAGTCCCAGGAACTCAGGAGGCTGAGGCACGAGAATTGCTTGAACCCAGGAAGTGGAGGTTGCAGTGAGCACTGAGGTTGCAGTGAGCACTGGGCAACACAGCCAGACTCTGTCTCAAAAACAAACAAAAAATCATGGTTCTTAGCAAATTGATGGTGAGTAAAGTTATATGTAGTTACATTGTTTCTAGGCACCAAATCTTAATTACGTACAGCTGAAAATAGACTAAGCTACTGAGGGTCAAAATAGAGTATAATCATAGTCAAAAGAAAATATGTGCAATAATTTTGGAAGTTAGGCTTTCAAAAAGGTCTCGTATTTAAGAATTAAAATGATTTACCAATCTATTTCAATTTATATGTAATATATATGGTAGAGTCTTGTTACCCTCTGAGCTCTGTTTTCTGATAAACATTTTTCTTTTGTTATAAGAGCTAGAAGGAGTGGTTTAAACTGAATGTTACTGCTCTATTTTCAATGTGAAGGATGTCTAGTCTTCTGTTAAGAGTGATGAGTTCTTCATAAGGAAATTCTGGGATTGCCTTTAAGAAGTACTTAAAGGCACAGTGGCTCCTGCATGTAATCCCAGAACTTTGGGGGGCCGAGGCAGGTAGATCACTTGAACCAAGGAGTTTGAGACCAGCCTGGGCAACATGGTGAAACCCTGTCTCTACAAAAAAACAAAACAAAGAAATTAGCTAGGTATGGTGGTGCTACTCAGGAGGCTGAGGTTTTCACAGGTTGAACCCCAAAATTAGGGTTCAGTCCAGGAGGCCATTTGGGTTCTTGGCTTCATGAAGGAAGGAATTCAAGAATAAGCTGACAGTACAGTAGAAGCAAGTATATTAAGAAAAGTAAAGGAATAACGCCGGGCGTGGTGGCTCACGCCTGTAATCCCAGCACTTTGAGAGGCTGAGGCGGGTGGATTGCTTAAGGTTAGGAGTTTGAGACCAGCCTGGCCAACATGGTAAAACCCCATCTTTACTAAAAATACAAAAATTAGCTAGGCGTGGTGCGTGCCTGTAATCCCAGCTACTCGGGAGGTTGAGGCAGGGAGCCAGAGGTTGTAGTGAGCTGAGATTGCGCCACTGCACTCCAGCCTGGGCAACAAAGCAAGACTTGGTCCCTCCACCCCGCCGCCGGCAGAATAAAGCCAGAATAAAAGAATGACTTTGATTCTGGGGGCTGCTGGTTGGCTATTTTTATGGTTGTTTCTCGATCATATGCTAAACAAGCAGTGGGCTATTCATGAGTTTTCCGGGAAAGGGGTGGGGAATTCCGGAACTGAGAGTTCCTCCCCCTTTTAATCATATAGGGTAGATTCCAGATGTTACCATGTCATTTGTAAACTGTCATGGCACTGGTGAGAGTGTCTTTTACCATGCTAATGTATAAGAACCTTAACGATGACCAGAAGTTGCTTTCGTTGCCATCTTGGTTTTTGTGCGTTCTTCTGGCTGCTTTACGCATCTCATTTTACCAGTCGGGTCTTTGTGATTTGTACCTTGTAAAACCAGTCCTGCCAAACTCCTGTCTCATCATGAGAGAATCAGTTGAGCCAAGGAGGTTGAGGCTGCAGTGAGCTGTGATCATATCACCACACTCCAGCCTGGGTGACAGAGCAAGACCCTGTCTCAAAAAAAAAAAAAAAAAAAAAAAAAAAAAAAAACTTAAGAATCTTTTTGGAACTCTTCCTGTTTACACCTATTTTCTTTGGGGAGAGGATGGAGATAGTCCACGGATCTGAATTTTCTAGGGAAGTTTGCTATTATTTAATGTTAGTATGCTAATTTGGTACTTGAAGACTTACTTAGGCATTTGTCTGTGTTCATTCCACATTTATACTAGTGAGGCTTAGGATGTATTTTGGTTCCGTCTGGCCAACCTGCACACTGGCTTTAAGGATTTAAGTGAGGAATGCCATTAAAAAATCTGATTGTCGGCCGGGCACGGTGGCTCATGCCTGTAATCCCAGCACTTTGGGAGGCCAAGGTGGGTGGATCACGAGGTCAGGAGATCGAGACCATCCTGGCTAACATGGTGAAACCCTGTCCCTACTAAAAATACAAAAAAATTAGCTGGGTGTGGTGGCGGGCACCTGTAGTCTCAGCTACTTGGGAGGCTGAGACAAGAGAATGGCATGAACCCAGGAGGTGGAGCTTGCAGTGAGCCGAGATTGCGCCACTGCACTCCAGCCTGGGCAACAGAATGAGACTCTGTCTCAAAAAAAAAAAAAAAAAAAAAAAAAAAAATCTGATTCTCTCGCATTATGGCATAATCAAGAGTAACATTTTGAAAAAAGTCTAGGAGTTGTCATTTAGAATGTTTAATATTAATGCTCATCACATTGACTGAAGCACAGAGCTTAGCTATCTACATTTTCAGAGAGAGCTTTCTTTTAGTACTGAGCACCAGGGATCGTGTATTTCGGAGTGAAGATAAGTCAGAGGAAATCAATGAGCTCCATGAATCACACATTTCAATGTTATGAGCGCATGGGTATAGAAGACACGAACTTCAGGTTTCCAAGGTATTCCATTGAGACAGATAAGGGAGTCACTTTAATTCACCACATGGGTTTTGATACACCTTACTGATAGGTATACTTAAAGGCATTGTCGTGTTGTATAAAGGTTATGGGTTGTGGAATATCACAGACCTGAGTTTTAATACCACTTATTGGCCAGGCGCAGTGGCTTACACCTGTAATCCCAGTACTTTGGGAGGCCGAGGTGGGCGGATCACGAGGTCAGGGGATTGAGACCATCCTGGTTAACACGGTGAAACCCCATCTCTACTAAAAATACAAAAAAAATTAGCCAGGCGTGGTGGCAGGCGCCTATAGTCCCAGCTACTCAGGAGGCTGAGACAGGAGAACGGCGTGAACCTGGGAGACGGAGCTTGCAGTGAGCCGAGATCACGCCACTGCACTCCAGCCTGGGCAACAGAGCGAGACTCGGTCTCAAAAAATAAAAAATAAAAAAAATACCACTTATTAACTGTGTGATATTAAATAAGTTAGTTTACTTAACAATGCCTACATTTCTTCATCTGTATAAGTGGGAATAATGTTAATAATAATGTGGGGTTTTCCCCCACAGAGAGTTGTATGGGAATTAAATGAAATGACAAGTTTCTAAAAACAAAAAGTGGAGTCTAGGATATCTTCCTCCACCCTCACTCATCCCAACCCCAGGTATCATGGGCTAAGGAATTAATCTCATTAGGCATTGCTCACAAGGGCAGTTATAAGTTTAAAAGTTCATTTTACATATTGGTAGTCTTCTGTTTGTTTGATTTTGAGACGGAGTTTCGCTCTTGTTGCCCAGGCTGGAGTGCAATGGTGCAATCTCGGCTCACCACAACCTCCGCCTCCCGGGTTCAAGCGATTCTTCTGCCTCAGCCTCTGGAGTAGCTGGGATTACAGGCATGTGCCACCACGCCCGGCTAATTTTGTATTTTTTAGTAGAGACGGGGTTTCCCCATGTTGGTCAGTCTGGTCATGAACTCCCGACCTCAGGTGATCCACCCGTCTGGGCCTCCCAAAGTGCTGGGATTACAGGCATGAGCCACCGCACCCGGCCCATATTGGTAGTCTTTAGATGAGGGCATTTCTGAATGTTTCAGTGAAAGGTAGTTGTTATTTCAATGACTATATAGGCTACCATGTTTAAAAGCAGCAACAGTTTTAGAATAGGTAACCAATCTTCAAGGCATTTTTCCTCCAGCATGTGTTTAGGAGATGGCCCAGAATTTATTCACTTATGGGTGGTCCTGTAGGGAGGACTGGGAAGGCTATTCTTCTAAGTAGGATTATCAGTCTTCTTGAAATTCATCCTTGTAGGAGCATGGTAGTTAACCATGAATTTACTATCACCTCCTTATTCTGTTAACTTGGATAAGAGAATAAAATGTAAAGACAAACACAAAAGATTTCAAGGATTATTTTAAAAAAAGATTGACTTTGGGCAGTTTTTTTTCCCCCCCTGGTCTTTCAAATGTCCTAAGGGCTAGGTGCCTTATTTTGGCTTCTGCTCTTGGAGAGTAATAACCAATTGACTTGGAGCTTTTACTGAATTTCCAGAATCCAAAATAGAAAATATTAAACTTAAAGAAAAAAAAGTTATGACCCCTTTTGGTTAGAAAACCAAAAGTCTTGTCATATGACATCATTTTTATAATTTCCCTCTCATTTCATTTTACTGCTTTATAATAGTTTAACCTCATCGAATATTTTTCTTATGGAATTTTGAATATTATTATTTTTAAACGTTTTACTGCGATGAGACCATAGTAATAATCTTGCATGGAATCTTTAAATATTTTAAAGGTGTTTTTGAAGAATACCTTTAAAAATTATCCTTAGTAGCAAAAAATGACATTAGCAATATGAATTAATTCACTGCTGATTTATTGAGCTAGCAGACAGACTGAAACACTAGCATTAATAAATACATGTGACCTTCATGTATATATTTTACTAGTTTGTTAGAAACCTGCTAAACAAGTAATCAAAATGCAAACCTGACATTTCAGTTGGTTTATTTACACCTATCACCTCCGTTATTAACATAACATAACATGTTGTATGAATCATAGAGATCACAACTTGACAACTTTTAAGAGAGCGTATTCATTTGGAGATATGTCTAGGTTTGAAATGCTGTTTAGAACCAAGGGGACTTTCTCAAAATCTCAAATACCTGTGGAATTAGTGGTAAGATCTATTTTCTCAGCTTCAGTTTAGTCAGAGAATTCAAATTATTTACTGTTATAAAAGTTAGCAAAATTAGAATTGATATCATTCACTCATTCCTTTATCTTTAACATACCTTAATTGGGGTGCAAGATACTGAGGTAGGTTTTGGGGACATATAGTATCCTGCTTTTTTTCCCTGATCAACCTTTTCCCCATCCCCCTCATTTCCCTTTTATACCTTTTGAGATGGGAAAGTTCCCTTGACCCCTAGGCAGGACTTTAGACAGGGGTGTGGCTTGCTTACTTGGCCGCCACCTTGCTCAAACCCCTTGCAGGAGGGGGAGCATGCAGGTGATCGAGAGCCAGAGCTGGGGTGAGCACTTTTGGGCTCCTCTGGACCCATGACAAGGTCTAGGGGTGTGTTACAATTAATACTGTCTTTGCAGTTGCCATCCGTAGATGGCTAAGTGTTAACCAGCTCAATGGAAAGTCAGGGAGGCAGCATTTTATACACTGCCCTCTTTGTACCCGGGTTCTTGTTCGGCATCCAGGAAGAATCAAGTCACATGGACTTGAAGGATGCGGAGATTTTATTGAGTGATGGAGGTGGCTCTCAGTGGAATGGGGAGCTGCAAAGGGGATGGGTTGGGAAGATAATCTTCCCCTGGAGTTCAGCCGCCCCCAGCCAAACTCTGATCATCCTCAACCGAACTCCTCTCGACCTTCAGGTGCTTATTCTCTTCTCTCCTCCTCTGCTGCGCCTCTCTGCTCTTGTGTCAGTGGAGTTTGGGGGTTTTATGGGTACATGATGGGTGTGTGGTGGGCCAGGGTGGTTTTGGAAAAAGCAACATTTGGGCAGGGAAACAGGGATAACTGTTTTCATTTAGGGCTGTGGTTTCCAGGCTTGAGGGTGGGGCCTTTGCGGGGGAACATCCCCCTTTTACCTAGTGCTTCCCTGCCTCCTGTCTGTATCACTTTCATGGCACAAATAACCTTCCTAATGCCTAGATTAGAAACCTTGGAAATTTACTAAACTTAACTTTTGTTATTTCTCTATGTACTACCATTTCTCTGTTCTTTTGTTTCTCAGTCCTCCATAGCCACAATTCTAGTTTGGTTATTGGTACTGTACCTGACCCTTAAAGCTATGTTTCTCACTAAGTTCCTGATAATTATCCAACCATTTTGAAATCCAGTTTAGATTTCCTTTATTTTTTGTGTGATGGAGCTAATAGGCAGTGAGCTCAATAAAGGAAGTGTGGTAGTAAAGTAAATGATGGAAAGTGATAAGCCAAAAGCCGAAAAGATATATCTAAATTACTGAGTCATTTGAAGAGCTAACTTACCTGTTTTGTCTCTGGTTTTAAATAGTGTTGCCCTCTTATTTTCTAAGAAGTAAAGCATCCTCAGAATTCCAGAATGACTTGGGACAGTGACTACTTTTCATTGGTTTTCTTGCAGCACAAACAATTTTGGTTTGGTTTGAGTTTTTCTTTTTGCAGTTTGAACAAAATGGATTACAGTGTGTATTGGATAAAAGGTGACAGACAGGTGATATTATAAAAAGGGAATAGATTTAAAAAAAGAACTCTGAAACAAATGTTATAATATAAGGAGTAGTTAATGAGATGCAGAATAAGAAGTCTGGAACTGAGAATTTAGAATATAAAACAAAGTTATGAACAGTGCTTAAAGTTTCCAGCCCATTTAATCCAAAATAATTTCTTCAAAAATCTTGTTTTTATCTTAGTTCCAAGAACATACTTACAAGAAGAGAATCCTTTAATATAAAATATACTTGTCTTTTTATTGTGTTGTGAAGAAGTCAGTTTTGAAAACTCCCATGCCTTATGCCTACCACAGGAAATGAACAAAGACTAATGTAAGCTTAAGGGAATTTTTCATCTCTTGGAGTGAAGTTGAATCTGCAGCTTCTTTAGGGAAATTTTCTCACTTCTCAGACAATTTGACTGGTCTTTAAGATAGGAATAAACCTCAAGTGCCCAAAGCAATTCTAAGAATTGACCCAGCCTCTTTTGGCCCATTTAAATAGAGTGATGGGCTGGGGTTGGGGGGCGGGGGGCAGGGAATGGCTACCTTATTTCTTATTTTAAGCTAAATTGAACTTGGTATCCAGAGCTTGAGCCTATATGGAACCAGGATATATAGAAGAGAGGTTACCTTGTTGGCATCAGGAGTAATATTGGAAGATACAATGTTTGAATTTCAAAAAAATTCTCATTTTACATTATACATGCATTAGTTTTTGTTCTGCATGGAGCTTAGGGTAGTGTGGGATCTAATTTAGTACCAACTATTGTTAGTGGAAAATGACTGTGAGTATTTGGGACAAAAATATGTTATATACTAATATGAGATTAAGAGTCATTTTGGAAGTTATGTTTTAATTATTAGAACACCTTGGAAGCATTTCATTTAACATAAAAACCAGAGGGACAGACTTATGTCATTACTTTGGGGATATTTGGCTGTATAAAAGTTTATAAAGTTGAAGAAATTTCATGAACAGAGTGGGTAATGATAATGTAAACCAAGTTTCCCATAATTACAATTCCTTTTAAATCAGTATAGCATGGTGTAATGGTTAAGACTAAATGGATACTGGGGTCAGATTGCTTGGGTTCAAATCCCAGCTTTACCATTTGTTAGTTATAAGATCTTGGGCAAGTTAGTGTTTCTGAGTTTCTCTTATCTGTTTTTCTGGGGGAGGAGACAGGGAGGAAGGGTAGGCATTAAATGAGATACTCCATATAAATATCAATATCATAGTAAGCACTCAATAGATGTTCTTTTTACTAAAGTCCATTTTCAAGGAACTTTTACTATCTTTGGCCTTTTATTCCCTAGCACGGTCATGATGTAAGTCATAGGGTAAAAGCAAACAAATAAACTTGAGTGGGTATCTTTGTTTTTAGAAGAATACAAGGAAATACTATGCAATAATTTAAAAACTACAGCTGCCTACATATAACTTCACAGATAAGCCTTGAAAGAATCATATCATCTTAAAATTTCAAAATTAAAAAATAAGTTCTGTTAACCTTGGGTAAAAGTTTAGAGTTTTATAATTTATTAGAATCTGTAAGTCACCAGAACATTATTGCCAGACCTGACTTAGTGTGCCAATAGATCAGGTTAATGGGAGCTGTCGGGTCATCAGTGTTCCATAGTGACAGTTGTAGTTCATGCAGAAGGGAAAGTGGACATCCTTTTAATATTTTGAGTGATTGGCAGTGTTGGGAAGTATGGTAGACATTTTCTATCCTGAATACTGCTTTGGTACCAGTGTATGTTAGTGCCCATTGGTGTCACCAAGCAGGGTTATATGTAAGCTTTTATTCCTTTTTTTTTTTTTTTTTTTTTGAGATGGAGTCTCTCATTGTTGCCTGGTCTGGAGGGCAAATCTGCTCACTGCAACCTCCGCCTCCTGGGTTCAAGCCATTATCCACCTGGTGTGGTGGCTCATGCTTGTAATCCCAACACTTTGGGAGGCCAAGGTGGGCGGATCACGAGGTCAGGAGTTCAAGACCAGCCTAGCCAACATGGTGAAACCCTGTCTCTACTAAAAATACAAAAAATTACCTGGGTGTGGTGGCGGGCATCTGTAATCCCAGCTACTTGGGAGGCTGAGGCAGGAGAATTGCTTGAACCCGGGAGGCAGAGGTTGCAGTGAGCCGAAATTGCGCGACTGCATTCCAGCCTGGGCGACTGTGAGACT
Source organism: Gorilla gorilla gorilla (assembly GCF_029281585.2). Taxonomy (NCBI): domain Eukaryota; kingdom Metazoa; phylum Chordata; class Mammalia; order Primates; family Hominidae; genus Gorilla; species Gorilla gorilla. The sequence goes on along the minus strand of NC_086017.1, from coordinate 27,436,394 downwards.
GTGTCTCCGGAAAAAAAAAAAAAAAAAAAAGGAAAGCTGGAAAAGTATTATCTTCCACTAACGTATCAGAATATTTGGGAGAATCTGACTGTGAATCTCCATTTTAATAAGCTTCTCAAGTGATTGTTAATATGCACACTAAAGTTTTAGAACCACTGCTGAATTCCCTACTGATGGTTTTTAGGCTATTGGCCTCTGACTTTTCTGATGGAACCCCTTTTTTTCCACATGGGGAAAGGATGGAAGTAAGCTGTTCCTAATGACCTGCCATTCTCTATACCATGAAATTTTCAAAGCTTACAGGTCAGCCTTAGAACAATGAGATCTGTGAATAGCCTTCTGCTCTAAGTCTTTCCTCAGCTGGCACTCCTATGGTAGAGGAACATGTGACGTTAATAGTGATGCACAACCCTATGTATCGTGTCAGAATCTTCACTTAACGTTTTCAAAAATGTTAACACTTCTAGCAAGGTAGGAATTACTGGTGAGGAAATACTGGCCAGGATTGTAACTAAGATTGATTTATTTTAAAGCTCAGACTCTTGACACTACACATGCCGTCCTACTTTTTAGTGGAAAGGGCTTGGGGTGTGGGTTCAGGGAGCCTTAAATTGGAAGTATGACTTTTATCACTTACTTGCTTTTCTAAGGACTTTACATTTCCATAACTTCAGTGTCCTCATCTGAAAAATGGGCTTGATAATTCTTACATTTTAAGATTACTGTGAAGATTGATGACCTAAAGCATATTTTTAGAATGCTTAGTATAGCTCTATCCCAGAGCAGGCATTTCAATAAATGGTAACTCTTATTCAGCATTTAAGATAAGACATAGAATGCAATATGCCCCATGGAGTTAACCAATTTTAGGCTAAATGAGTTTCCCAGACTATAAAATATCATATGCTTTTTTGTTGTGGTATGATAGCTAGAAACTAGGAAGTTATTGGATGTGTGAAGAGATTTTCCTTTGGGAAGAGAATGTGGGCCTCCATTTTTATTAAACTACCCATATCCTGGCAAATTCTAAATTTATTTCTAACCCAGTGTATTCGGGTTCTCTAGAGGGACAGAACTAATGGAATAAATATATATATAAAGGGGAGTTTTTTAAGTGTTAACTGAAATGATCACAAGGTCCCACAATAGGCCGCTTGCAGGCTGAGGAGCAAGAAGAGCTACTTTGAGTTCTAAAACCAAGAACTTGGAGTCCGATGTTCAAGGGCAAGAAGCATCTAGCACGAGAGAAAGATGTAGGCTGGGAGGCTAGGCCAGTCTCTCTTTTTACACTTTTCTGCCTGCTTATATTCTAGCTGTGCTGGCAGCTGATTAGATTGTGCCCACCCAGATTAAGGGTGGGTCTGCCTTTCCCAGCCCACTGCCTCAAATGGTAATCTCCTTTGGCAGCACCCTTGCAGACACACCCAGGATCAATACTTTGTATCCTTCATTTTAATCAAGTTGACACTCCGTATTAACCATCACACGTCCACCCCTTGTCAATTTGAACCCATTCCCATCTCCTGAGATCATACATAATCGTTAAATAAAGATGATAATAAGGTCATAATTACACCTAACATAATACAACTATCCTTTGTACAACTGGAAATGCACCAATCCCCAACCCAAATACTATTACATATAGTTAACAATACTTAAATGCTGATATGAAGTCGGTAAATCTATGTCATGTGATAAAGGAGAAAGGAAATGAAGGTATTTTCTTAGTACAAGTGTATACATGCACAAACATGTTTCTAACAGAGGGAGGAAATATTCATGACAATTACAGTCCATGTTTCTACAGCTGGTCACTGTAGCTGGTATTGATTCTGTAGCTGGTATTGATGACTACCTTTTACTACTACCTATTCTGTATTCCCTTTGCCTTCAGCAAGCACCTCAACAGGTTGTGGTTTTTTTCCTGGTGGAGTGACCCAGACCTTCATTCCTAAGGGTTCTGGACCGTTTGTAGTCCTGCCTGGATTGAGCTGTTTCCCATTGACCTTAATCACAAGGTATGGTAATACTAAGAGACACCCTAATGGATTTCCTGTATTCCATGCACACTCTTCCTTTCCTCCGTTGTGGAGTAGTACACTGATTTCATCTTGATAGTCCAGGTCATTCACTCCAGCCAACACTATAACTCCTTTCTTAGCCTGTTGGCTTAAAGGTAGGAGGTGCCCAAAGTGTCCAGGTGGCAATCTTAACTTCCAGTTTAATGGAATCATTGTTGTGTCTCCTGGTGCCATTGTTCCTACCTCTGGAACTATGATTTCTAGGCCAGCAGAACGTAATGTCATGGGAACAGGAAGCAAAAATTTTGCTAGTGGATCACTAGGGGTGATTGGTGAGTGGTGCCACTTCCACTTCCACCCTTTGATTCCTAGAGCCGTGAATCATGGCTATGGGAGAAACAGTACCATATATTAGACGCCGATTCAGAGCATACACAGCCTTCTGGAGAACTTTGCCCAAGCCTTGCAAAGTATTGTCACCTAGTTGGCGTTGTAATTGTGACTTCAAAAGGCCATTCCACTGTTCTATCAATCCAGCTGCTTTAGGATGATGGGGAACATAGGAAGACCAGTGAATTCCATGAGCATAAGCCCACTGCTGCACTTCTTTAGCTGTAAAATGAGTGCCTTGGTCAGAGGGTGCTGTGTGGAATACCATGACAGTGGATAAGGCATTCCATGAGTACATGGGTGCTAGTCTTGGCAGAAGCATTGCGTGCAAGATAGGCAAACCCATATGCGGAGTAAGTGTCTGTTCCAGTGAGGACAAACCTCTGCCCTTTCCATAGTGGAACAGGTCCAGTATAATCAACCTGTCACCAGGTAGCTGGCTGATCACCCTGAGAAATGGTGCCATATCGAGGGCTCAGTGTTGGTCTCTGCTGCTGGCAAATTGGGCACTCAGCAGTGGCCGTAGCCAGGTCAGCCTTGGTGAGTGGAAGTCCATGTTATTGAACCCGTGTGTAACCTCCATCCCTGCCACCATGACCACTTTGTTCATGGGCCCATTGGGTGATGACAGGGGCAGCTGGGGAAAGAGGCTGAGTGTTGTCCACAGAAAGGGTCATCTTAGCCACTTGATTATTAAAATCCTCCTCTGCTGAGGTCACCTAGTCTTCTATTCCTCTGCCAACTGATCATAGGGAACTCCCCATGAGGTCATTGGTGCAAACTGAGGGAGAGAAGGCAGGGTGGCAGGATCGGAGAACATGGGCATTTGAGCTACTTCCTCATGTAACTTACTTGTGCCTTCAGGACCTGCTTGAGTCCGATCATGTGTATACCACTTGGATTTGATGATATAATGCTGCTGTGCACGACCCACTTTATGGCTAGATGAGTCAGAAAGCGCCCAGTTCACAATAGGCGTTCAGGTAGCATGGTGACTTGATGACCCATAGTCAAACATTCAGTTTCCACAAAAGCCTAGTAACAGGCCAAAAGCTGTCTCTCAAAAGGAGAGTAGTTATCTACAGAAGATGGCAGGGCCTTGCTCCAAAATCCTAGAGGCCTCCACTGTGATTCACCTGTGGGAGCCTGCTAAAGGCTCCAAATAGCATCTCTATCTGCCACTGACACCTCAAGGACCACTGGATCTGCTGGGTCATATGGCCCACGTGGCAGAGCAGCTTGCACAATAGCTCGGACCTGTTGCAGAGCCTTCTCCTGTTCTGGACCCCATTCAAAACTGACAGCCTTTCAGGTCACTTGACAAATGAGCTGGAGTAACAAACCCAGATGAGGAATGTATTGCCTCCAAAATCCAAATAGACCCACTAGGTGTTGTGCCTCTTTCTTGTTTGTAGGAGGTGCCAAATGCAGCAACTTATCCTTCACCTTAGAAGATAAACCTTTGGATCTCCACAGGCCCCACAGCATTGGACCCCTAGAAATTTTACTGAAGTAGAAAGTCCCTGAATTTTAGTCACATTTACTTCCCATCCTCTGACACGCAAATGTCTCACCAATAAGTCCAGTGTGTTTGCTACTTCTTTCTCGCTGGATCCAGTGAGCATAATGTCATCAATGTAATGGACCAGTATGATATCTTATGGAAGCAAAAAGCTGTGGAAATCTCTCCGAATAAGATTATGACACAAAGCCGGAGAGTTGATATACCCCTGAGTATATCAGGACAATAAAGGTATATTGCTGGCCTTGCCAGCTGAAGGTAAATTGCTTCTGGTGGGCCTTATGAACAGGAATGGAGAAAAAGGCATTTGCCAGGTCAATGGCTGCATACCATGTACCAGGAGATGTGTTAATTTGCTCAAGCAATGAAACCACATCTGGTACAGCAGCTGCATTTGGAGCCACTTGTTGGTTAAGCTTACGATAATCTACTGTCATTCTCCAAGATCTGTTTGTCTTCTGCATAGGCCAAATAGGAGAGTTGAATGGGGATGTAGTGGGAATCACCACCCCTGTGTCTTTGAAGTCCTTGATGATGGCAGTAATCTCTGCAATCCCTCCAAGGATTCAATATTATTTTTGTTTACTATTTTTCTAGGTAGAGGCAGCTCTAATGGCTTCCATTTGGCCTTTCCCACCATAATAGCCCTCACTATACCAGTCAGCCAATGTGGGGGTTCAGCCAGCTGCTAAGTTTACCTATGCCAATTATGCATTCCAGCACTGGGGAAATGACCATTGGCTGAGTCAGGGGACCCACTGGACCCACTGTAGGTTGGACTTGAGCTGAAACTCCAATAATTACTTGACCTCCATAAGCCCCTACTTTAACTGGAGGACCACAATGAAGTTTTGGGTCCCTGGAATCAATGTGAGCTCAGAGCCAGTGTCCAGTAGTCCCCCGAAATGTCTGATCATTTCTCTTTCCCGAGTGCACAGTTACCCTGGTAAAAGGCTGGAGGTCTCCTTGGGGAAGAATTTGAGAAAGATTCACTGCATAAATTGTCGGTAATATAGTGGGGTCCTTCCTCAAAGGGACCTGGCCTCGCCTTCATTCAAGAGTTTCTGGATCTGTAAACTATCTCAAGCCTGGAAATTAATTGAGGAGCCATGATTCTCTGGGTTTTTTTTTTTTTTTTTTTTTTTTGACAGATCCTTTCTTTGTAGCCCAGTCTGGAGTACAGTGGCGCAATCTCGGCTCACTGCAAGCTCTGCCTCCTGGGTTCACGCCATTCTCCTGCCTCAGCCTCCCGAGTAGCTGGGACTACAGGCGCCCGCCACCACACCTGGCTAATTTTTTGCATTTTTAGTAGAGACGGAGTTTCACCATGTTAGCCAGGATGGCTGTCTCCTGACCTCGTGATCCGCCTGTCTCAGCCTTCCAAAGTGATGGGATTACAGGTGTGAGCCATTGTGCCTGGCCCGATTCTCTGTTTTTATGATTCAAATTAGTCTTTTGCCCATTTGACCTAGAAGTTTTCTGCTTGTGTAAATTAGGTAGGAATGCAGTAGGCTTCCTATCACTTTCGCTTCTAGGAACACCATGATTAATAAGTCAATGCCAAAGCTCTACGTGAATCAGACTATTCTGATTGCTGCTTTGCCACTGCTGTCTATTATGGTAGCTACGCCCACCTTGCCTTTGACGGTTGTGTGTTGCCACTTGGCCCCTGCCACCTCGGGATCCAACTGTTCCCATCGTATTTAAATATTTGTAGTTGAGTGACTGCGGTTCCCACTGTTAGATCTGACTTATAGAGAAGAGCAATTATAGGGCTCTTGAAAGATGCAGGTGCTGCCCTCACAAATCTGTTTGCAAGGCATTGGTCAAGAGTGTATCTTCTGGACCCTCCCAGTTGGGATGAGTAGATCTAAAGTGACTAATCCATTCCACCATCCCAATCTTCCTAAGCCTTTGGATTCCTTCCTCTACATTAAACCAAGGGAGATCAGGTATTTCCAATTTGCTCATAGTATGCCATCTTTTAATCCATATTTCAGCCAACCAAGCAAATAAACCACTAGAACCTGTTTTAACTCCTCTAGCTGCAACACTAAATGCAGAGTCCCTACTTAGTGGGCCCAAATCAATAAATTCAGCCTGATCTAACTCTGTGTTCCTTCCACCATTATCCTACACCCTTAATGTACATTCCCATGCCTGTTCTCCAGATTTCTGTTTATATAAACTGGAAAACTCAAACAGTTCTTTTTGAGTGTAGCATACTTCCTCATGGGTCACACTCTCAACCTCACCTCTGGGGCCTGCTGGGACTTTAGTCTAGTTATAGGTCTAGAAACAAACAGGAATGTTGTAGGGGGGAGCGGGTGCTGATCTCACAGCTGCTTTTGGACCTTTGCACTTGCTGTGCCCCATACTGGAATACTTCCCATACCTTTCAGATCCCATTTCAAACTGATCTCTGGGCAATATCACATCTCCTTTTATAAAATCTTATGGCTCCTTCTCCCCATATTTTAAAATAGCATTTATCGGTTTGCAGGTAGGTATTCACATGGTTATTGGATGCTGTCTCCCCAAGTAAAATATAAGTTCTATGAGGGCAGAGACAATTTCAGTGCTTACAAAGGTTTAGAATGGCCCTGACAGTAGACAACAAATATTAAATGACTGAAATGCCTGATGGGGCAATTAAAATATGAAGTGATTAATTCTAAAATGTATTAGTCTGTTTTCACACTGCTGATAAAGACATACCCAAGACTGGACGATTTACAAAAAGTGAGATTTATTGTACTTGCAGTTCCATGTGGCTGGGGAGGCCTCACAATCATGGTGGAAGGTGAAAGCATGTCTCACAGGGCGGCAGACAAGAGACAAGATCTTGTGCAGGGAGACTCTCATTTTAAAACCATCAGATCTTGTGAGACTTAATCACTATCACAAGAACAGCACGGGAAAGACCTGCCCTCATGATTCAGTTACCTCACACTAGGTCCCTCCCACAGCACATGGGAATTCAAGATGAGATTTGGGTGGGGACACAGCCAAACCATACCATAAAGTGTGCTAGTATATATGAGATCACAGTGTTGGCATGTTAAGCATTGTTATTTGAGAATACTTAAGTGTTGTAGCATTGGTTTGATAAGCTCTTGAAGCCAAGAGCTTGAGACCAGCTTGAGCAACCAAGTGAGACCCCCATGTTTACAAAAAGAATAAAAGCATGAGTAGTATTTTGAATTACCCAATACAGCTTAAAATCTGCTCAGAACTTCATTGTATTGTACTTGAATGAACTTTACAATAAAAACTTTCCCCTTTTGTTGAATCTGCACAGTATTTGAAGTTTATAATCCAAAAGGCTATCACTGGTTATATACAAATTTATGTTTACTATGTGGAATGTGTTTGTTTATTTTAGTTGTCTAAGGCATAAAACCTTTAAAATTTTACCAACCTTGTTAAGACAAGAAATCATGGATATTTTAGTAGGTTTCTTAGCTCTTATGGAAGTTAGAAAGAAATCAAGAAGGTTTAAGTAATATTGAGATTATGCGTTTATGTTGACTTTTTATATTTGGGCCTTTATTTACTGCTAGTCTGACTGTTGTTGGCAGATTGAAGTGTATTTGTGAAAACTCCTAAGACTTTAGTATTTTATTGAAAATTGGTTTCATGCTGTTGTTTATGTTTTAAAATTAGTGCTCTCAATGAGATTTTGGTTTTCATCTATCCTAAATTCTCCCTAGGAGTGCACAACTTCAAAAAAAGAGGCACAGTCAGCAGAAAAAAGAGGTGGTCTGAGCATTTGTGCGTTAAATATGCATGTTAATTAGGAAAAAAATTAGGAAAATATGAAAACAGATGTTACATAAATTATTGCAGTCCCAGGGCAGCAGTAACTTATACACTGACAATAATTTTTGTATGTGCATGTGTATATCTATTTCTAGATTTCTCAATATTTATGTAAGTCCTAAGAGAATAACTAGAAAAAGAATTGGTATATCCTTTCAGTGAGACTATGGTAAACATTCCTTCTGCATATGGATTTCTGAGAAAGTTTAGTTGTTTCATATAGTCTTACTGTAGAGATTTTTTTTTTGTGTTTCCTAATTCTGCCCATAGTGTTCTCTTTTTTTTTTTTTCTCCTTTCTTGGTTTCTCTGATGGTATGTCAATTTGTTCTTTTATTGGCTATATCCTGTCACAACAAGAAGGTTAATTAAGGATGTTGGCAGTGTAAGAAATTGAAAATTGGCCTAAAATTAAAAATTGGTCTAAAGTATGTATTTAGAAATAAAACACATTACAACTACTCAGTACACTGATTGTAGTGTTACTTTTTCTTGTTACCGTTACACTTTCTGAAGAAATAGCCATCATTCTCTGAATAGTAGTGACATAGTACTATGATAATATATATTGGTACTTAAATACAGATTTCATCAAATACACATATGTTGGAATAGTTGAAAGCTATTTGAATATCTTTTATTCTAAACAGGCATCCAAAGAGAATAAAAATGGTCTGTATTTTTACAAAAGAAAGATGAGAAATAGTCATGCTTTGTTTTAGTGGTATAGCAATTTTTAGTTCAGCCATACACGAAAAAATGTGAATATAGCACTCTGCAAGGAGCAGCTGATGATATTTAGATATTTTCCATATGTGTAATATAATTTAGAAAAGTATTGTTTGTTACTTTTCAAATTAGATTGAAAGTTAAAATAAGAAAATGCAGCATCACAATGTAATGCGTAATTCTCTTCACCAAACCGACATACAAATAAAACATGAATTGTATTCAGTAAAATGGGTATATCTAAAAGGACAAAAAACCATTTCTGGAAATCCTGTTTCCAGAAGAGTGACTTCTGTTACTCGATTTTAGTAGCATGTGATACTAAAATGTGTTTGAAATAATTTATATTGAATCTCAGTAAATTTCAGTTGGAATCTGTTGTCATGTTTTTCAGTTTCATGTTATTGATTATGTTTTACATTATATTAGCTAACTGCTGCTGTCTTTTTATATGTGTGCTAAGCCACCAGTAAGCTCTTAACAGGTTGTTGAAGCTTAAGAACTAATAGAGAATGAAATCTAGGGGAAGTTGATAATATGTTTAGTAATTTTTTATTATTAACAGGTTCTTTACTTAAATTAGATAGCCTAGTTAAGAAATTTAGTTGTTATTCTTACAGATTTTATGTAAATATATCTGTGTGTATGATTATTTATGGAGGTGTATTACTAAAGATGAAAAAAAATTTTTCTTTAGAAAAAGGCTGTGAAAATTAATTTTAACACCTAAATATAATATTCACTTGTCATCACTGATGCATCTGTATTCTAATTTTACATTTTATTAATGCTTTAGAATCCATTTTCAATGGAATTTTTTTCACATTTGTTTTCAAATGTCAAATTTCCATTTTTTATATTATGTGATTTTAAAATGTGATATTATTTTACTATGTGTTAGAATAGTATGTTCCTCATTTCAACACTTTTATGTCATTTCAGTGCAAAGTTAAATGAAGTAAGAGGTGATTGTTTTATAGTGAAGCCTGTTGTTTTTGTATTATATATGTAAAATGCCATTTATTTTTGGTATTATAAAATGCCTCCCTTTCTTCCAGGAGTTAAAATAGGTGAAGGAAAGAGTGATTAATGAGTAGGCTAACGTTTGTCCTCTAAGAACTTAAAATATTTTGATAGAAATTGTTTTTAGCCTGCTTTTTGTATTGTTTGATATGATATGATTTGTATTGTTTGATATGATTTAGGGTTTCTCCTGGGATAGGAGCATTTGCAGCTATTTTATTTATTTATTTTTCTAGGGAGATGCTGTTTTTCCAGCAGCTCAGTTAAGGGAGAACTTAGCTTGTCTCTGTTTCTTGATTCCTCTTCAATTTCTGTTTGCAAACCAAGACTTGTGTTTGGAGAACTCTATTGTACTGAGCCTAAGTCATTTTTGATCTATAACAAGAACGTGCATTTTCACATGTCAACCGGATTTGTGGACCAGTAAAGTTCTCCCACAAGGTAAGCATATATTTATTCAAAATATACATTTTAAGATAGAATACTCTCAATACCCTTACCATAGTAATGTGTTCCATAGATTTTTGTACAAAAAAAAGGTATGTGTGTTTGTGTACTTCTGCCAAATTTAGATTGAAGACTCCTTCAGGGAATAGTGTTGGCCAAGCAACACAGTTACTCAGTTTCCTGATCTGTTTCTGTCCTACCTCCTGCTTTTAGTCACCAGTTTCCATTCTTTCCCCTTTGTCCATTGTTTTTCTTCGCAGTTAGCTGAGTCTTCAGGGTGTCTTTTAAAAATGTTTTCCCACCAGCAGACTTTAGCATTTTCCTTAGGGAATCTTTTTGTATCCATAGGCCTTTTATTTTCTTTTCTCCACTCCCCACTCCCCCACCATTTCTTAAAGAAGTAGGAAATTAGAATGATTGAACTTAGAGTTGGAGGTATATCAGATAGATAACATTCACAATTTTTTTCCTTATTACAACCCATAATAAGGAATAAAATGTACATTTATGAGCTGAGTCCTATAGGTATAAATGAAACCGAAACAAAAATTTAATTCTTACTCCAACTACCTGGGATGTGCTGTATGCTATATTATATTATTTGTATATTTTATTTAATGCTTCCTGGTATGTGTCACTTATGCAGTTTCAGAAACCCAGCTTTAGATCACTTGAATGTTTGTTCATCACTGATTTGTAAAAGAAATGAGACAGTTTCTTTTCTGCCTCAGTGAAGCTGCCTTTTCTTTTGTCTCTTCTGTGCTTCTCATTTCTTTCCCCACTCAATATAAGCTGTCAAATGACTTAGAGAACTGGGTAACTGCTGGGAAACACCACAGTCCTTACTGGGTTCTTTTGTAATAAGAACATAAGCACAAGTACTGAGATCTCAGAATTTTAAAGGAGAATAAATTTTTGATATAATCATGTCTTTTTAGTAAGGTGTATATTTCTTTATTCTCTTCTTGTTTGTTTTGTCTGTCTAAATTGTATGTGCATCCTGATGCCCTCAGATCATTCTTGGTTTGAAACATGTTTAACTTTTTACATCCTGAATATCAAGTTAGAATAACCCAGATCCTTGCCCAAAGTGATCTCTTCTAGTACCCATTCCCATTTTATTTAACATTTGTATCTTTTTAATAAATTGAAGGCATTTTTTCCTGATGTATAAAAATAATATGTTTTATTAGAAAGTTTGGTAAATACAGAAAAACATAAAGAGGATAAAAATTATCCCTAATCCTGGTTGGGCATGGTGGGTCACACCTGTAATCCCAGCACTTTGGGAGGCCGAGGTGAACAGATTGCTTGAGCTCAAGAGTTGGAGACCAGCCTAGGCAACATAGCAAATCCCCATCTCTGTCGAAAAAATAAATGTTGGCTGGGCACAGTGGCTCACGCCTGTAATCCCAGCACTTTAGGAGTCTGAGGCGGGTGAAATACGAGGTCAGGAGTTCGAGAACAGCCTGGCCAACATGGTGAAACCCTGTCTCTACTAAAAATACAAAAAACTAGCCGGGCGTCATGTCAGTCACCTGTAATCCCAGCTACTCATGAGGCTGAGGCAGGAGAATCTCTTGAACTCGGGAAGTGGAGGTTGCAGTGAGCCGAGATCGTGCCACTGCACTCCAGCCTTGCATCTCAAAATAAATAAATACGTAAGTCAACTTAAAAAATTAAAAAAATTATTTTGAATCCTGTCATACAGAGATAAATTGATACACCATTTAAAAAATGAAGTTTATTACATTTAATTTTACTTGAATTTCACAGAGGAAAAAAAAACCCTGAAATGAAGCTTAAAGAATTATTGAACCTCATATACGTTCCCCCACCCTAAAACCATAAATATGAGTTTCTAAGAGCCTTCCAAAGTTAAATAACATTATGAACATCTTTGGAAATCTTTACTCTGGAAATAAGAAAATAGAAAGAGTGAACTGAAAGCAGAATATCTTTTATGTTAAGATAATCTATTGAGGTGAAATTTATATAACACAGAATTCACCATTTTGAAGTGAACAGTTCCGTGGCGTTGAGTACACTGACAGTGTTATGTAACCTTCCACCTCTGTCGAGTTTGGAACATTTCCATCATGCCAAAGTAAAGTACCTTACCCATTTAGCAGTTTGTCTTAATTCTGCCTTAGCCCTAGGCTCTGACATCGATCAATCTGCGTTCTGTCTCTGTGGATTTAATGTGTTCTGTATATTTAATATGAATGTAATCGTAAAATATGTGACGTTTTGTGGGTGGCTTCTTTCGTTTAACATAATATTTCAAATTTTTATTCAAGTTGTAGCACTTATTATTACTTCATTACTTTTCTTGGCTGAATGCTAGTCCATGTGTTTATCCATTTATTCGTTCATACACATTTTGTTTGCTTGTACTTTTTGGTTACTCTGAATAGTGCTGCTATAAACACGTGTACATGAACCTGTTTGAGTACCTATTCTCTGTTCATATGGGTATGTACCTAGGAGTGGAATTGGTAGGTGATATTGTACTTCTATGTTTAACTTTCTGAGGAACCATCAAACTGTTTTCCATGGCAGTTGCATCATTTTACATTCCTGTCAGCAGTGTATGAGGGTTCTACTTTCTTTGAGACAGTCTTGCTCTGTTGCGTGGCCTGGAATGCAGTGGCGCAATCTTGGCTCACTGCAGCCTCCGTCTCCCAGGTTCAAGCGATTCTCCTGCCTCAGCCCCCTGAGTAGCTGGGACTACAGATGCATGCCACCATGCCTGGCTAATTCTTTGTATTTTTAGTAGAGACGGGGTTTTTCCATGTTGCCAAGGCTGGTCTTGAACTCCTGAGCTCAGGCAGTCTGCCCACCTTGGCTTCCCAAAGTGTTAGGATTACAGGCATGAGCCATCACACCCAGCCGGGTTCCACTTTCTCTACATTTTGCTAACACTTACTATTTTCCATTTTTTGATTATCAGGATATCTTATGATACCGATAAATGACTTTTAACAAAGTAGAGAAATGATTATGTATTTCTTACATATTTAAGTAATTTATTTCTTTTATTTTTTTGAGATTGGGTGTCACTCTGTCTCCCAGGCCAGAGTGCAGTGGCATGATCTCAGCCCACTGCAACCTCTGCCTCCTAGGCACGAGCAATCCTCTTACCTCAGCCTCTCAAATAGCTGGGACCTCAAGCGCGAGCCACCATACCTGGCTAATTTTTGTATTTTTTGTAGAGACAGGGTTTTGCCATGTTGCCCAGGCTGGTCTTGAACTCTTGAGCTCAAGTGATCCACCTACCTTAGTCTCTTAAAGTGCTGGGATTGTAGGCATAAGCCACCATTCCTGGCCCGTATTTTATTTCTTATTTAGCAGTTATATTTTTTATATAGTAATTACATCATTTCAGACTATCATTCAGTTCTATTTTCTCTCCAGAATTACCTGACCAGTGAACATATTTTTCCCAGAATAAAAGGTTTCTTACTTTTCTTCATTTGCTCAAAATCTAATATTTTCTTTCATATTTGTTTCATGTTTTGTTTTGTTTTTGTTTTTGTTTTTGGTTTTTTTTTGCTTTTTGGTATATGTGTAGTTTTTTTAATCAGAGTTCAAATTGCCATTCTTTTTGTTTAATGCTCATAATAGATTTATGCCTGTATTTTTTTTTTGATAGCATACTACAGTTGTACTTTTGGGCTCCTAAATCATAAAATAACATTTTGGTAAAGTTATTTACACTTTTTGAAGACATTTCTCAACCTCAACCTCCTATTTAAATATAAACCAGAGCTTCCTTGTTCTTTTGCTGGCATGTCTTTCGGAGATTTCTTTTCACTATACTACTGAGTTAGCTGTACCGTTTTTTATATCCCGTTTTTGTCATCATCCATAGATTCCTTTAAGTCCAACTTCAGAAAGGCTAAATGGGAGATGAATTTTCTGAGTTGTGTATGTTAGAAAAATTTTCTATTTTATTTTCACAGTTGATTGATGATTTAGCTAGGTATATGTTTATAGTTTAAAGTGATTTTCCTCTGAACTTTGAAAGCTTTGCTTTAATTTTTTCTACTATCCATTATTCCTCCTGAGAAATTTGAAGCCAGTCTTACTCATTGAGAACTGTTTTAGGAGCTATCACAGTGAAAACAAAATGGATACAAATCCTTAACTTGATTAAGCTTACATTCCAGGGTGGAGAGGTTGATAAGTAGCAGCATAAATAAATAAAATATGTATTACCTTAGATAGTGATTCTGTGAAGGAAAATAAAGCAGCCAGTGGGAGATAGAGAGTTTGGAGTATAGGGAGAAGAATGGAAATTTTAGATAGAGTGGTCAAGGAAAGCCTCACCGATAAGGTAACATGTGAGTAAAGACCTGAAGGAGGTGAGAGAGTGAGGTGAAGGATCACGAAGTACAAAGGTCCTGAGGCAGGAATATTTATGATGCATTCACAGAACAGCCTCAAGGTCAGTGTGGCTGCAGCAAAGTGAGTAGAGAGTAGTAGGGAGTAAATAGAGATGTAGCTGAGAATCTAGGTCTTTTAAGGATTTATATTTAGATTTCATTTTGAATGAGATGGGGATCCATTAGTGAGTGTCATCATCTGCTTTGTAGTTTAAAAGAAATACTGGCTGCCAGCTTGAGAATAGATTTTAAGGGAGCGAGGGCAGAAGCAGAGAGATCATGTAGAAGATCGCAGGTGAGACATAATTTTGGTTTGAATAACAGTATTTGCTAGTGGATTGGACTTGAGTTATGCAAGAAAGAGATGAGTCAAGAATGACTCCAAGAGTGTTTGGCCTGAATAACAGAAAAGGTAGAGAGCTTCATTTAATGAAGAAGGGGAAAATTATATTATAAAAGGAGTACATTTCTGGGAGAAGATCAGGAGTTTTGTTTTGAATATAAGTTGGAGATGTCTACCTGGTAGAGAGGTTAAGGAGGCAGTTAGACACATTGGTCCAGAATTCAGTAAAGAGGTCTGAGATGAAGGAAAAACTGTGGAAGTTGTTAATTGTAGATGGTATTTAAAGGTATATATTAGTCCATTTTCATACTGCTATGAAGAAATACTTGAGACTAGGTAATTTATAAAGAAAAAGTGGTTTAATGGACTCACAGTTCACATGGCCGGGGAGGTCTCACAATCATGGCGGAAGGCAAAGGAGGAGCAAAGACCTGTGTTACATGGCGCAGGCAAGAGAGTGTGTGCAGGGGAACTGTCCTTTATGAAACCATGAGATCTCATGAGACTTACTCACTGTCACGAGAACAGCATGGGGAAAACCCTCCCCCATGATTCAATTACTTCCCACCAGGTCCCTCCCACGATGCGTGGGGATTATGGGAGTTACAGTTCAGGATGAGATTTGGGTGGGGGCACAGCCAAACCATATCAAGATGTAACATTGATGCAGTACAGTAAATATAGATAGAGAAGACTTAAAATGCTAGGCTTGGGGCACCTTTAGTAAAGGGGTTAGGAGAAAAAGAGGAATTAGTAGAGGTGGCTAGAGGAGAAAACACAGTGAGGTTAAGAGGAAAACTCATTGGTCTTTCAGAATATCTGAAAGTGATGTAAATGTTTGAAGGAAGAGTGGAAATCTTATTTATAGGTGAAGTTAAAGAAGGACAATTCAAGGGAGAGTGGGAGGAGAAACAGGTGGCAGCTTAAGGGGGAAGTTGGAGTGAAGAGAGGATTTTTTTAAATAGGAGAGAAATAGCATACTAATGGGAGTGCTCCAATAGAGAGGAATAAACTGACGATGCAAGAAAGAGTGGAAAATTGTTAAAGCAGTGTGTACAAGTAGAGAGATCACCTTAAGTAGCAGCATGGATGGTTTATTCTTAATAAGAAGGAAGGCGGAGCATATCGGCACAGATCCATTGTTAAAAAGCATTTGGTTGATCTTTGTACTATCTCCAGGATATATTACGTACAAGAAGCATCATGATTACTTGCTTCCCACTTCTTTAGGCTTCTTCTGTAGTTCTTCTTTGCGGTTTTTTTCTTTAACAATGTAAATGTATGGTGGTTCCTAGTTTAGGAATTCTGTGGTTAAAAAAAATTCTGTTAATGGAATTAAGGCATACAGTGGGCATTTATGAATTATATACCTGTTGATATTTTTTTAAAGTTTCAAGTTTGTAAATATTTCTGTAAAATGCTCTGGAGAACCATCAAGCTGCAGTTAATAGTAGAAACAGGGCCATCAAAATCCTTTCTTATACCAGGTTGGGGAGTTTATGGTTCAAATTCACTTACCAGAAAATGATAAAGTACTTCATGGCCTGGATTGCTTGAACAAGGGTGAAATTGTAATTGTAAAAAATCTACGGATGCCAAGTGTCTATCGTTCTTTATGATTCATATTTCTCCTGGTCACATCAGCCCCAGAGTACACTTGATAAATATGGGATACAATAATGGCATTAGAATTCTCACATTTTCCTGTTGGTATAATGTGATCTCTGCTGTCTCTCTCAACAGTGTTGCCCTTCTTACCCATTCTTGCTCAAGTTCCCAGCTCTCTATAGTGATAACAGTAGTTCCCTCTTATCTGTGGTTTTGCTTTCTGTGGTTTTACTTATGGCAGGTACTCAGCTAACTGGAGAATTACTTTTAAAATAATGTATCCTTTATAAGAAGGTTTGCTTTTTAAACTGGATGATGTGAGGAAAATTCTTTTTTTTTGGGAAAATTCTGAATGTTTTTAGGTTTTCACTATATGTGCAGTAGACATAGCTGCCACTTTTGTGATAAACAGTGATAAAAATAGCGAAGTGTAGGAAATACGAAATTTGTTTCACCTTCTCTTCCTCTTACTCATTTTTACAAGGGCTTAATGAACAGTGAAATTGACCAACAGTTTCACCTCCTTTTACTTGCAGTTCTGGTAGTCTCTTGTGGCACTTAGTACACCTGAAAGAAGTAGCAGGAAGATTGACAAATTGGAAGGGAGGATTATATGAACATACGATCAGAAAAATAGAAAATTAACCCATAATAATTGAAAGATGGCTGTATTTCTAATTTACATTCACCTGTGTAAAACACATTTGTCAAATATGTCTATTTTACATAGAAATTTGAAGTTTTTACTTCAGATTACTCCCACTTCAGGAGTATTTGGGTTTGTACTAGTTTGTAGTGTGAACAACTGACCCATTTAAAGGGAATTAATAAAAACTTTTTAATTTGTAATGATTTGACAATTATGCCACTAACATTATACTTATTAATGAGACAGAATAAGATTTCAATTCTTAAAAGTATGTGCCCCACATTTTATAAGTGGTATGAACAATAATTTTGCCTCAACTTAAGAATTACTTACTTTATTCAGTATACTAGTAAACATTGGCTGAAGATTCTTTGAAAACCCAAATTATTTGGAATATATTTGAAACCTCTGCTCTTATGTACTTTTGTTCAAAATATTTCAGGGTTTTGGATTATTTAGGCTTAGAAGTTTGGAGTTTACAATTTCTGTCTTCTAAAGACTTAGAAATATGTTAGCATTATTGGAACCAAATAGTTTTACCCACATAATTGCCATTCAGCTCTAGCAACATGGAATAAAACTTACTGAAATAAGTCATTATTTCCTATGTGAAATATCCATTTAAAATGTTTTTTACCTGATGAGCATGTATTTTAATTCTTAAAATAGAACATAGGAAATGAAGTATTTCTATAGCTAGGGGAGATTGTCAGCTCAAGTTCAAGAGTTTGATGTTTGACATTAGGCCAAGGATATTTTCTAAGTTTTAAAAAATGTTTATTTTGTAAAATACATGTGCTTTCACTATATCTTATGTGTTAATCTAATTTCCCATTGAAGTCACCGATTAAAGGGAATTCTGTACCAGTAGGGTTCTAAAACCTTGACATTATTTTAATCTGATAACAAATGGGTTTAAGTTCATGTTCTTTCAGTTGTTGGCAACAAATCTAAACCTGTATTTTTTGGATTTATGAGGATAAGTCCTGCTTTGGCAATCTTGTAGATTCCCAAGAGAATAGTTAAACAGTGATTAATCATTGTTTCTTCACTGAGTGTGCAGAAAAGAATGGAAAAGCTGCATTTCACACTTCTGAAGCAATTAATCCCCATGATCTTAGCCAGGTTTGTCTTGTAGATAAGTCGGGATACAAAACGGTACCTAATTTATCAATGTATGCATGCCATAAAGTATAAAACACACAATTTATTTCATATCATTTATAGTCAAATGTAAAAAAAGAGTGACTTTGCCATATCCAAGAGTGTTTCCTACATTACCTTCATATAAACTAAATACCAGAGATTACAATGGGATTCCTGTTTATTGTGCACATCTGGTGCAGTCACTATGCATTTTCTCATTCACTTGCTGGCATTTTTAGTGATTGTGGCATAAATCACCTTGCTAATCAGAAACATAAGTGATGGGAAGTCATCTCCTTTTTTTGAACAATGGGAAAAAACATATGGCTTCTTAGACAGTACTTGGCTGTTATACTATTTATGTGGCATTTTATTCTGTATTTAGAATTTCATATTAATTGCAGTAGTTTGGTTGAAGGCATTGAACATTCAGGGTTTATGGTCAGCGTATTTGTTTTATACCTCTTTCATAATAAATAAGCAAAAAGTAAAATTACATGCCTTGTATTTAGAAATTTTTAAAAATTTAATTCTCAAAGGGTAGTGAATATAATAACCTTTTATTCTTGGCTTTATGATACTTACTTACCTATTCCTCCCACTTTCATTTTTCTTATTATTGAGTGGCAGGAAAAGATTCATTTTAAATGTATAAATTTCAAATGAAAATTAATTTGTTCAGAAAAGTTTTTAAAAATTTCTAAATACAAAGGTGGAAAGAGTTATTGAGATTAAGATGAGTTGAAGACAGTATATATTTTAAAATGCTTGTGTGGATGTTTACCTAGATCTGCACTGATACAGTAATTCCAAGTTAAAAGTTAGTTTTTAATCATATCTGTTTCAAAACACTGCACTGATCAGAGTAAATGTTACTGTCTTTAAAGTACTAAAATATAAATTGATAGTAGTTTGCTTTTGCATTTTTGGTGAATTGCTGTTTATTAGTTGGAATCGCTTTTTGCAGACACTACAGCTTAAAGTAAAACTTTGTAAAACTCAAGAAATTTTTATATGCAGACTTTAAAGACTGCCTTCAGTGTCTGTGATAGAGGGCTTACTGTAGGTGTAGTTCCCCTCCCCACCCCCGCTTTCAATGGGTTGTACATACAATAGCCTTTTACTCTTGACTTTATAATACTTACCTACCACTTTCATTTTTCTTATTATTCAGTGGCAAGAAAAAATTCCCTTTAAATGTGTAAATTTCAAATGAAAATTTGTTCAGAGAAATTTGTGTCTTTTACAGTTTTTTTCCTATATTACATGTGATTATAAATTAGTGAGGTAAATTTTTAACAAATATATCACAGCTTATTTCTCAAAATTTGTGTTATTTCTTTCTAAGTGTTCCCCTTGGGAAGACGTACACATATTCCATCAATCAAAGTACTTTTGGAATGCCTGTTTTTGAAATTTCTGTAGTGGAATTGATGTCTAACTGCTCAAAATGGGTACTTTGAAGGGAGACAAGATTCATTTTGTGTATACAAGTGCTACCATTTTTCTTAAAAAAAAATCAGTCAATCAATCATAATAGCTTGTCTTATACTCTTGTATACCTTATAGATAATTGGGCCCTATGAATAGAAATACAGTGTTGAAAAACTACCTGGATTTTAAATAAATGGCCATATTTATCCATTTTGTTTTAGAAATCTTCTATGATATTGTCTCAGGGACCACCTGCAGCAGGAGCCCACAAATTGAATAAATGCAACATAAGGAGAGGGTTTTTTTTTTTTCTGTTGTTGCTTGTTTCAAAAATGCTACTATCCAGATTCTCTATTAAGGTACATTGTGCTATTTTAAATATTATAGTTATAACTGAATTAAGACCTTCTTTCTAGATTAAAATTATCCAGTGCTTAGAATTGACCGAAATCTGTACTTTACTGCCTCGCTTCTTGGCTGTTCTTACTTCCTTCATGCTCTTAAAACCTCCATCACCTCTCAACCCCCATCATTTTTTTAAGATTGAGGTGTATTTCTTGTAGAGATCAATTTAAAAGCAATACAATCTTAAACACGTGTACGTGTTTCCTTTTTCTTCATCAAAATGTAAAAATTCTAGGAGGATTGGATATTAAAATCCAAGAATAGGCAATTTAAGGGATGGCTAAGAGTATCAAAATAAATGAGGAAAAATAAAGAGTTCTATTCTTAGTAACTGAACATTTTGGAATTTGTCAGTAATGGAACTTTGAGGAAAAATTTCTTGCATAAAGCACTTGATGGGGAAAATATATTAACCTAAAATATTT
Source organism: Gorilla gorilla gorilla (assembly GCF_029281585.2). Taxonomy (NCBI): domain Eukaryota; kingdom Metazoa; phylum Chordata; class Mammalia; order Primates; family Hominidae; genus Gorilla; species Gorilla gorilla. The sequence continues at coordinate 27,416,041 of NC_086017.1, read as the reverse complement.
GCATATTCATTATGTTTACAAAGCCAAGAATTTAATTTCTAAATGTATATCAATTTTTGAATGAAATTGAAGTACCAGTGATGTTGATATTCACCATACATTTAGTTTAAATGTTGCTTATATTTTTAGAGAATTTGCATTATTTTCTTTTAGTTCATTCTCTGTCTTATTTACATTCATAGTTTGTTGGTACATATTACCCTCCAAAGTAAATTCTGAACTGAGTACAGACCTTGCAAGAAAAGTTAATGTCCTTTTCTTATGTTCTCATGACATAAAGAACGAATCCTCCCCATCATAGGGATAACCTTACTAATAATTCCCAGCCAGGCAGGTTATTTCCTGCTGTTCATCTTTTCAGCCATCCCTTTCCTTGTGTTTATCTGGAAGTGGCTTTTGGAATGCCAGTAGAGGTGATGTGCCTACCAGTGGTGAACCTAGAGTGCCTTCTAGCCCCTGAAATACTATGGGGTAGGTGGTATGAGACTGTTGGCCTACTCAAACCAAAATTCAGGTAAAAATGTTATTTGTGAACTTTTTCCAAGAAAGGGAGGCTTGAATTTCTAAATGGCAAAGGTATTTTGAATGGCATATGTAATTCAGAATTTTTATTTTATTTTTATTTTTTTGAGGCAATATTCACTCTGTCGCCAAGACTGGAGTGCATGGTGTGATTAAGGCTCACTGCAGCATCAATCTCCAGGTCTCAAACCATCCTCCCACCTCAGCCCCCACTACAGGTACACATCACTATGCCTATCTAATTAAAAAAATTTTTTTGTAGAGATGGGGTCTCAGAATATTGCCTAGGCTAGTCTCAGATCTCCTGGGCTCAAGCAGTCCTCCTGCCTTGGCCTCCCAAAGTGTTGAGATTACAGGCCTGAGCCATTGCACCTGGGACGTTGGAAATTTTTAATGGAGTATATTAAGTATGAGAAATATGGAACAACCTAGGGTGTTTTGTGTTTAAATATTTCTGTCTTTTATGGTAATGTTTAAGGCTCTTTCTGGGTAGCATGTTTTCAGTGTGGTCCTCACTTGTTGTTCCTGTAGCAATTCAGCCTTATCTGGGATATGGAAGCCAGTAGGGTTGGCCTGCCAGTAGTCTTTGATATATAGGAACAGAAGTGAGTTTTTCCTATGAAAAATCAAGAATGAAGTGGCAAACCTGGTGACACAGTCTCAGTTGTTAGCAAAGCAGCATTTCTAAATTCAGCCTGAGGTCTGTTTTGTTTTCTGGTCCAGAAATCTTATACTTGCGGAGATAGATGGCTGGACTATGAGAAAATAAATCCGAAAGAACAAGAGAATCAGGAGAAGTATTATAAGATGCTTAGAGACAAGCAACATGGCCCTTCCACTCTCTGAGAGACTAAGGCAAAGGGATTCTGTCTTCTTTGCCACAGTCCACGAATTAACTGTCATTTTGCAGACTCCACTGTGCTAACAGTGTTGGAAAGGTGTTGGGGCATCATGGTTGATAGCAGTGCTACTTGGTAAAGCAGTCTTTAGAGCAGAGGGGAGGTTGGGTTCAGTGGGAGTGGGGATATATTGAAGAAGCTGCAATGGTGCCCTGTTGGTGACAGTAGTGACCTATTATAATCAACAGTACAAAGCAGAGAGGGCAACAGATTCCTCAACAGGGGAACAGATGAGGCCCTCCCAAGCTTAATTTGGAGGCAATGGAAGGAGCAGACCTTACATACCACACAGAGATGCACAAGGATAGATGTGCCATGGTAGGTGAGTGTTAGCTGATTGGTCTTTTTCAGGAACATGTGAGATATTTCAGGATGATTCCCAGCAAAGTTCTGGGAGTACAGCTTAGAGAGGCCTTTCATTCTGCATTAAAGATAGAGGTGAGAACGACCAAGCAGAAATTACATTTATTTTGTAAAGTAATTTACAAATTTATTGAGATACTAAAGGTCTCTCTTTTCCCCTTCCTTTTTAAACTTCTTTCCATGAAGTACTTTTTACATACTGTGGCAGTGTTCTAGGTGCTGGATCAACAGAGTTAAAATATGATTCTTTCCAATAGGAGCTTGTAGTTTATAGAGGAAAGAGTGGTAGTTAAAAAATTAACATCTAGTGTGATGAATAATGTGATAGATTAATGCATGGGAAACAGTGTACCTCAGAAGGGTTCTTAAACCAGCTTGGAGGTTGGGATGGAGGATAGTTTCAAGGAAACTTCCCTGAGAGTGTGCAGGCTGAATGTATATGAAGAATATTGAAAAAAGACACTCTAGGCGGAGGGAAATACTGCCTGGGGTGGCCCAGAAATGGCTACAAACCTAAAGTGTATTGAGGAACTGCAAGTAGTTTGAGTTTGCAAATTGAGTAAGAATGAGACCTGAGGCTATAAATAGAAAGCCTATAGATTTTTGAAGAGTCTTGTGGGTTATACCAGAAATTTGGGCTTTTTTTTTTTTTTTTTTTTTTTCCTGGAAGAGGAAAGAAGAATGAAAAATAGAAATAGTTTCAAATTGCAATGCTAGGCATTGTGATCTACTACAGGAATTTAAGCCAAGGAGAGCTGAGATCAGATTGTTAGAAAGAACACTTATGTGAAATTTAGCAATTAAGATGAGAGGCAAAATTCAAGAGCCCAGATACTTAGAAGGAGACTTCACACTAAATTAAGTCAGGGTCAGAGGTAAGGGAGAAGAAGGGACTAAACTGATCATATCTAGCAGTTGATTGCATCTGAGAAGACCGGAAAGGAAATACTGGCATTTGACCTGCGGGAGAGGTTGGTTGATAATGCCATCCCTACAAGAGAATACAAGAGGAGCAGTTTGAAAGGGTAGAGGATGACTTCTGTTTGGACATCTTATTGATTAAAGATAGGAGATGGTTGAATGTATGGATCTCTCAAGGCCAGGAGATGAGTTACTGTAAGAGATATGTACATGGAATCACTAACATAAACGCTGGCATGAACTTATTTAAAAATTATTTGCTAAGCATTTCCCAAGCATTGTGTTTGGCATTGATAGAACAAAGATGAATAAGTGTATTTGATGGGTATCTAAGGTTGCCCAGGGATTATAGGTAGAGATAAGGAGAAGTCCTTGGATAAATTGACTACTATCAAGCCAAGTGATGGGAAAAGAGAAACTTGTCCAAGAGATGAAGGAAGGAAACAGTGAATAATGATATGCCTGAATGCAGAGCTGGAGACAACAACACGACAGTGTGATAAATAGAGGGGTCAGAAGTGAAGTGCCAAAAGTGGTCGTCGAATTTGACATCTCTATGTAATGTGCCTTGGTAAGCAATTGGAGTGGAGTGATTTGAAGCAAAAATCAGCCCACAGGGTAGTTGATATATAAATGGGACATGAAGCATTATAGAGTATCAGTGAAAGGTACTATGTTACTGTTATCTGAAGAGCTGTCTGTCAGAGGGAGACACAGAGCAGCAGAGGTTTGTTGTTCTTGATTTAGGAAAGACTTCAAAGTGTTTATATATTGGTGAAAAAGGCCCAGAAGGGAGAGAGAGAGAGAGGTTGATGTTATAGGAGAGAAAGTAAGTTAAAATGGTTAAGTTTGGAGCAATGTATATGAAAAGATGGAAAAGGTTTGGACTTACTAGTGGAGGGATTAGTTTGTACAGGAGGAGGGCTCTTTTTTTTTTTAACTGAGAATGCAAGAAATATGAAAAGTGTGGATTTGACATGATAATTCAGATCTCCCAGGAGGCAGATGCCAATATGGAATTAGAAGCTTAAGAGATTTCTTGGGGGATAATCTTAGGAGGGTGAGAGAGAGAGAGAGAGCAGGAATAAGCAGGGAAAGCCTTCAGACTCATGTAGGTTCAACACCTGTGATAAGAGAGAAGTAAGGAAGACAGATTGGAGAGGAGGAACCTCAGATTGCAATGCTGTTTTCAAAAAGTCCCAACCGAGACAATGGTGAGGGCATAATGCAGTAGACAGAGCAAATTTTGCTTACTAGAGATGCCTTGTGTTGGCAGGAATGGCTTTTCCTGCAGCATCCCTGTCATTGTCTGGGAGCTGCATGGCCTTGTAAGATGTATGGAGAGAGTATGGCCTTGGCTTAAACACTACAGTGAATCCTGAACGTGTGAAAGCTGTATATTGTCAGCTGACTATAATTCCTCACAGCATTTTGTCTCTTGAGTAGTACATCTCCTTGGCTGCCACAGTGGATGTAGGTGTTTTAGTTGGGTGAAAGGATCAAAGACGGAAGGAATTCTTGTTGGTCCAATATTTCTTCTGCCTTCAGGAAATTAGGTGTAGAGTAAGAGAAGGTGTGTGAGATTGTGAGTGTTGGAAGGTTTTCAGGACATGATTAACACAGAGAAAGAGCAATGGACTGGTGAGATATTAGTTGAAATAGTAGCTCACAGAGTCTAAGATTGATAAGAAAGGAAATGAAACAAGAAGGAGAATAAGAGATTTAAATTAAATGAAGTCAAAGAACTCGATTTTTCAATTCACTTGAAAGTATTTGTACTGAGAATTCAGGAATACGAGAAGTTAAGGGTAGAGAGAATTGTGATGATAAAGTGGTATATTAGTTTAAGATTAATAGCCGAGCTGCACAAAATAGTGGTATTTTGAAATCCCATCATGTGAATTGAGAATAAAATGTTAGCAGCACAAAATGACAATTATAGGTATGCATCATAGAATCACAGCCATAAATACCATGACAAAGTACAAAGGTATTGTAGTTGCTTAGTTTTTGTAGTATAAGTTTTCTGTAAAGTTAAGTTTCAGAGTCACTTGTAATAATCAAGTTTCTCGATTAACTAAATCTATTCATTGTAAGGGAATGCAAATTTTTTTCCTAGGATTTTGTTTTTTTATGTGTTATTTTTCTCAATTTCTCTTATAGTCTAAGAAAATATTTTAATGCTTTTGTATTTCTCAACTCTTTTGAGTCAAGCATGTTGCCCTCTCCTGAAGGATCTGTTTGTGTCTCTAAAAGTCACCTGATAGAAACATTAGAGAGGTGAAAAACCTAGAAAACCTGTATATCCAAACATAACTTTAACTGATTAAGGAAATGTAGCGGTATTAAATACATGTAAACAACTTTTTTGCAGTTCTCTCTTTGTAGAGGGGACTTAGAGGTTGCAACAATAACTTTAATAATTACAATAATGTAATAAGATGGAAGGATGAACAACTATCAACATTATGATACTGCAGTACAATAAAATGTAATTGAAGATTCTAGATGATAGACATATGAGTGTATAATTAATTTTTTTCACCTTTTCTGTATATTTGAAAATATAATAAAATACTGAAAAGGTAGAATAACATCTGCAACTTTGAAATGCATTAAAAATAGGATGGTCTAGTAGATGTAGATAGGTAAGTGATACAATACATACAGTAAAATGTCAATTGTAGAATCTAGGTAGTGGGTATGTGAATATTCACTGTAACATTCTTGTAACTTTTCTGAAAGTTTGAAAAATTTCAGAATAAAATGTAGAAAATAGTGTTATAAACAGGTTTTCTAGTTAGAGATCTGAGTTATAGTTGTGTGACGTTAGGCAAGTTACTTAATCTGTGAGCCATGGTTTCCTCATCTGTGAAGTGGGAATAATGCCTAGTTTGTAAATTGTTTTGAGTGTTAGGGGAAAAAAAAAAATCTGTCAAGCTGCTGGCAAATGATAGGCATTTGACAATGCTTCTGATAATACTGAAACCATACACTTCAAATTTATATATTGTATCTTGGTTCTTGCTTACTATTTTTAAAATTTCTGGATGTATGGGCCAGTTAACTTACTGGATGGAACTTGGGATAAGGTAAGGTCAAGGCCTCCACTTACAGAGTCTGTATGTTTCATACTGGCTAAGTCACTGAGAGTCACAGCTTGAGCTCTACTGATGGAAAGTTGAGACCATTCTCATACCAATGGTGGAACCTCTGACTTTCTAGTACCTGTGAAAAACACTTTTGATGTACCTTTTAAAATATTTTCATTTTGTAAATTGCTCATAAGTTCTCCAAAGTGAAGAGACTGTATATATGTCTTAATTGATAATTTGATGCGAATATATGTATACCATATGTCACTGCTAGCTTTTTGATGCATTAAGTTTTTTAGAATATATAGTAGATGAAAATTATATTTATTGCTAAATAAACATTTATAACATGTATTTATATATTTACAAATATATAAATATATATTGCCTAATAATCAGTAGTACTTTCTCTGTCAATGATGTTTTTCTTTTTTCCTAACAAAAACCAGTTATCCTTTCGTTCCTTTTTAAGAAATAAAGTTGGATTTCTGATTTGAGCTTCAGGCTCAAGTGCATTTATAATATACAGTCCTCTTGTTTTTTTATTTGCTCTGTTTCATATGCAGGGTGGATAAAAATTACTTAACTTTTTATATTTATGTAAATTTATTTAAAATTAAATTCAAATTTACTACCATGTGTCTCATGGGCTAAACATAATATAGACTATTATAATCATTTATATAAATTGGTTTTAAAAACCAGTTCAATATGTTGAATCAATATGTCATGAATTTCATATCTATATAGTTGTCATCCTAGTAAATTCCATGACATGTACTTTTACAGCATACAGATTTTAAATAAAATTGAATAGACTTTTCTAGCCTGCATTATGGAGGAACTTCTGTTATCATCCAGTCGACTGATTTAATATTAGAAAAGAACCATGATGCTTAAATGTGAACCAGCCAGATTTTGTATGTCTATCAAATCTTTTAGGATTGGGTTTTTATCTTTCAGTGATATTTGCTGATTATTCTCTGTTTGCAGATTTTTAGATGATGTAGGATAACATGAAAATAAATATTTACTTCAAGAGGTTATTCAGAGAGTGCCCTTGTTCTCTTTTTGTGGGTATTTGCCAGTGTATGGCTACAAATCTTTATGAAACATTAGGGTAATTACAAGGCATCTTTAAACCCATATACCTGTGTATTTTGTCAATTAATGAAGAGTAAAAGCACATCTTATGTGGTATGCAGGGCAGATCTGTGACTTTTTTGAAATTAAAATGCATCAACATTCAGATGGTTGTGGAGCAGTAGTTTATTAGGAATACCAAATGCTGTATAGCTACATGAGTAAACATTTAAACATGAGTAAAACTTGGGCAATTTTAAGACAGAAAGAAGAGATAAAAGGAAATATTGGGAGAAGAGAACAGGCAATATATAATGTTATATGTTAATATTATATATGTTATCCTTGAGCAAAAACCTAGAACAATAGTAATGAATTATAAAATATTAAATATGTTGCCTATTGCCAATACAGAACAAAAAGTTCCTTTTTATTCTTAAAAGATCTTCTTAAGATTTAAATTTTAATTACTTAAATTCTGGTAAAAATTTCAAATGAGGGAGATTTAGTATAATCAACTTATGTATTTGTCATTGACTTTGAATCTTAACCAGTGCAATATCCTAGTTTTACTGTGAAATTATAAAAATTAGTTCTTTTATTAGTAAAATTTAATGGTTATACTACTGAGTGCTTAACAAAATAATATTTAATATATAAACAAAAGCAGTTTCCACCACCTCTTTGACAATGTTCTCTTTTTGTAACCAAACTATGTTAATGTGGTTGACCTGCAGTTAGTCTTTATGGTTATAAAGAATTAGAATAACCTATTTTTAAAGAGTAATATATATCTTTCTAGCAACCTCTCTGTTATTCATTTGCTAAATATAAATTAGTAGTGAAAATATACATATATTTTATATTCTTAGAGAATTTTTCCTAAACAGTTGCCTGTTAGGGTCATTTGTTCTAAAATATTATTCCTCCTACATTCAAAAATAAATGAAAAATGTAGGAGGGTGTTCACCTTTTACGTTGCCATTCTAAATGCTTGCTAGAACATTATTATCAAAGCCTGTGATGCTCTCTGAAAAGAAGAGTTTGGAAGGAAAGCAGAATTAGTATACTCTTGTTGTTTTGATTTAGTAGGTCAGGGTTTTTAATTAGTTTTGTGTAACCTGAGAATTTTATACCTGGATGCTTATTCTTGAATATCTTTTGGTCTTTTATACTTGTGTGGTTCTTACCTTGTCATATATAGGTATATTTTGTTTATTTAGAACAATTTCTAATTGTCTTCAGAAAGCATCAAAGACTGAAGACTAGGTAATTTATTTTCAATGTGTAGTATTAACTGCTGCACTGTATATACATTTTATGTTTATGTCAGGAAAGGGTTGCAGAGGGGTGCTTTAGAACCACCTTTTCAGCTCTAAATAGCTATTGTGTACATATGGTAAGGTACTGCTGCTTAACAATTAGTAACTGCTTTGATGAAACTAAATTACATGTTTAAGTTCCCATCAGGAAGTCGCTTCACATATCTGTATTAATGTATTCAAGGCTCGAGAAGGAAAGTTAATTTTCCAGCTTAAATATTTAATTCAAGCTTAAAATTTAGTCTGTAATTAGAGCTCCCAAATGGCAGGAACATGGAGTATTTGTCCATTTTAATTAGATTGTTGTTTACCTATTAATTATATATCATATCTTGTCATATAGTTTTGATGGTAACAGATGGTGCTAGGAGTTAGTAAGGGTTTGAACAAAATAAGATTCCACATGATTTATTAAGTTGCACTTTATTAGTGAGTGGTCTGCTTTAGTCAGGTTATTCTCCCAAATAAGGATTGTGAAACATTTCACTAATTTTGGTAATTATTCTTTTGTGGACTCTTAAGAAATATTGAGCATAAAAAGTCTGAGATGAGAGATGTCTATTTAGAAACAAAATGAATTACTTGAGGCATCTTTATATTTAAGGAATATGTATTACCAAATCATATAATTGGTATGAAGTTTAGTGTATTTTGGTAGGACAATGTTAGGGAAGCAAAATTTCATTTATTGGTAAAAATGTAGGCATAGGGAATGTTTTATGTATGTATACAAAATTATGATTTAGGATAGGAAAATAATAAGATGGTGATTTAGTTATGTATATCAAAGACATTCCTTTCCTGACTTTTGAATTTAACAGAAGGACTAGGTTCTTTGTTTACCAAAATATTCTAAGAGGAATCTCTAGTGTCTAGTGAAGTTGAACAACAGAATTTCCATATTCAAAAAGTAAATGTCAACTAAATAGAAAGGCCTTCTAAGTTTGTTTATTCAAGATTTTATTAATTTTTCTGGTTACCTACTCAGCTTTCTAAAAGGAATAAATTTTATATATGTATATATGCATATATTTGTGAAGGGATACAGACAGTAAAACAGAGAGGAGAGGAAAAGGGAGAAAAGGAAGGAGGGCTTAAAATTTTAGGCTTTTAGTCGTAGGTAGTTTATTTAAAATTTATTGGAATCCTTAATATCATTAGCTTTGGTTTGTGTTACTATTTATTAACTCTTAAGATTCTTATTTTGAAATTGATGATCAGTGTTTTATAGCAAAAAGTAAACAGAAGGCCCTACTTTTATTAATTTCAAGATTTGCTCCAGAAGGGGATCCCTGATTCCTGTGTATCAGATCTTCAAAACTGTGGCCTTCTGTTACCTGTTACCTTCAGTAAGCAGCTTTGTTTTTTTTAGTTGTGTTTTGTCTTGTCTTGTTTTTGTATTTTAGTTTGTCCCTACTTATCAGTTTTCAGAAATAAAATTTGCCTCTTGGTGTCAAAACTATTAATAATTCTTTGTGGTGGGGTGATATTTTAACGTAAGTGCATAATTCCACATGTTCACAGCAGACTGTTAGATGTGTAATCCACGAACTCTTAGTGTGTACAAAATGCTCACATAACTGAATATATTAAGCACTTAAGCTTATCTATGTTACAGAATTGAGATTTTTATCACTATATATTACAGTGTCTTTAAAACTGTTTGATTTGTTCAGGAAAGAACTAAGTGATTTTTTTCCTCTACTGAATGAGGAAATTGTCACTTTAATGTGGCTTTAGTTTCATGTTTTTCCTCCTTAGAATACTGAGTGCTTAAAAAGCAATCTCAAATATTGTGCTATAATGTTATAATATAGGAAGGATACTGCAGTATAGTTATAGTAATTAAAGAGACTAGTGGAGGAAAAAATTATTTTTCATTTAGAATACCTGTAACCTTAGCTTGAAAGTTTGAATTTTTAACATTTCTTCCCTTTGTGAAAACGTGGGACTATATTTCCTTTGGCAAAGTTTTTCAAATGTAACATGCACTGATTTTCAAAAAAAGAACACTAAAAGCATGTAAATTACTCTAATTCGAAAAGTTATCCTTTATAAAGGAAGGAGGAGATTATTTCTTTTTGTTAAAGCATGCCAAATATCATATACATTGGTTGTGTTGTTGTATCTGAGGCAGTAAATAAATAAAAAACTATTTGTTGTTGTCAACAGAAACAGCAATTGAAAATAGAAATGAGGTTTTCTTTGCAGTTGATTCTTTTCAGCTCCTGGCATATCACTTTGCCCTTTGGAAAGACTTTTATTTCAATAGCCAGCCATGTATATATTTACCTTTTCCAAAGAAAATTGTAGTACTGATTACTTTTTCTGTAATTATTATGGTCTTTCTTTTCTTAAAATAGCAATATGTGAAAAATATTTAGGAAAATGTAATGATTGATGAATTAGTCTTACTACTTAATACTGCTTTCAACGAACATAATCAGTTAACTGATACTCCTTAAGGACTTTAAACACAGTACTCAAAAACTGTTACTGAATGAACAGCTAATGTGCTTTGGAGTAGTGACCATTTGGGAAAAGATGATTGTAGGATTGACCTCCTAGTGATATACAATCAATGTTTTTAGACAGTGTCTTAAAAAAGTTAATAGGTTCCATTAAATGAAGTTCCTCAGACACATAAGTTTCCCCAGAACAGGTTTTAGGAGTAATAAGTACTGGGACAATAACAACTACATACTAATTATTCCAAACATTAAAGAACAGGGGTTTTTTGTTTTTTGTTTTCTAGTAGAAAAACCTAACTTTAGAGTTCTCAACTTTCATTTTTTTCTAATATAATTAAGCAAAAGCACAACAAAAATGAATATATGATATTGATTTTTGGGCTCATTTTATTTTTTTCCCACTCATGGTACTACTATGCATTGTGACAGGTTCAAAATTAAAAATAATCTGTAAGCAGGACGTTCAGATCATCAAGATTTGATGTCTGGATGCTGATTTGTTTTTAACATATAGGAAAAAAAGATAGCCATTTGTCTATGCTGACTACTTAAGAGAGAGGTGAGGATTTGATGAGATCCTCAGCAGTAGTGGTGGGGCATACATAGGGCATCAACTAGCATGGTGGGTAGGATGGGTGAATGCAGATTCTAAATATATTAGAAGTTCCTTGCCTGGAACTCCTACCTCCTTCTTTCTTCAAGAATCAGTTCAAATTTATTTCTTTCATAAAATATTTTAGCTTGTACATTCATTGTCACTTTGTACACTAATCATGTTGAATTATAATTGTTTACATGTCTTTTTGATAAAACTGTAGGCCCATGAAGCTTAAGGGGGGGTAGTAATTTATTTATATTTTTGCCTCCAATGTTTTCAGCCAATGATTTGATTCATAGTAGATGCGTAATAAATGCTGGTTAAAAAATGAATAAAAGTATTTCACTTTATAGGGTATGGCTATCATGAAAGAGAATGCAGTGGATCTGTGAGGAGCCCTGTAAAGTTTTTCAACTTTTAAGTAATGATAAAAATATTTTTACAAAGTAATGTCTGGGAAGGTTGTTTTTTTCCTCCAATTTGCTTTTCCAGTTTAAACTATCTTTATTTTTTGTTAATGTATAAGTACTCCATGTTTTTGCTAAAATCGTCAAACAATACAGAAATGTATGAAGTTAAAAATCACCTGTAAGGCCGGGCACGGTGGCTCACACCTGTAATCCCAGCACTTTGGGAGGCCAAGGCGGGTGGATCGCAAGGTCAGGAGATCGAGACCATCCTGGCTAACACGGTGAAACCCCGTCTCTACTAAAAATACAAAAAATTAGCCAGGGATGGTGGCGGGCGCTTGTAGTCCCAGCTACTCGGGAGGCTGAGGCAGGAGAATGGCGTGAAGCCAGGAGACGGAGCTTGCAGTGAGCTGAGATCGTGCCACTGCACTCCAGCCTGGGCAACAGAGGGAGACTCCGTCTCAAACAACAACAACAACAACAACAACAACAACAACAACAACAACAACAAAAAACCACCAGTAATTCTTTCCCCAGTGATGACCATTGTTTCTTACTTGAATATGTCCTTCCAGACTCCTTTTTAAAAATACGTTTGTCTTCTCTCATTTCCTTTTTAAAATTTTATAAGCCCTTTCTAAAGATACTGTTTTGAAATCTTAATTCTTTACTCTTCACATTGTGAATCTATAACCTTATATTATACAGAATGTACTTTGATAATTCCAGGTGACATTTTCAGACCTTAAATTTAACTTTACTCCTTTTTGAAATATATTTTTGCCTTTGCTTCTATGATATTATACCTTCCTGATTTTCCTGATTCATTGTGTTGTATTCCTCAAGATCTAGTGCTTTTCTCTTCTCACTATACCCTTTTCTTCGTAATCTAGTCTGTGTCTATGACTTCAGTTAACCACTTTGTATGCAAGACTCCCAAGTTAACAGATCCAGCCTAGGCTATTGTTATGACCTCCAGGCCCGCATATCAAACTATCTATTTGATGTCACTTTTCTTGGATTCCATGATGGTTCCTCAAATTTGACGAGTCTAAAATTAAATTTATTATATTCTTCCTTTGTTCAGACCTTCTCTGTCTAGTAGTCCCAATTTTAGTCAAGAATATCTTTCTATCCAGTTGTGCAACCTGAAAACTCTCTCTTACTCACTATAACTAATCCATCAACAAATATCCCCTCATCATTTACATAACTGTGATATACTTACGGATTTGTTTAGGACTTAGTTTTAATCTGTTGATCTGTATGTCTCTCTTTACACAAACCTTACACTTTTAAGTAAGAGGATTTATTGTTTTTCTGCATTACAGGGCTATTCCCTTTATATCATTATTCTTTTAAAAATTGTAGGTATTCTCAGACAATCTACATAGACCTCAGAATCTTCCTGCCATCTTCTGTCTCGCAGTCCCTTTGGAATTTTTATTAGATTTGCATTAGATGTATTGATTATAGAAAATTTATTTATCCCCAATAATGAGCATTCCCATCCAGGAATATGTTGTGCATCTTGATTTGCCATTTGGGTCCTTCAAACAAGTCACACATTTTTTTATATCTAGGTTTTCACAATGCACCAAGACTGTTGTTGCCCTTGTGCTGGGTTATTTTAGTTATGGTTGGTATTGGTTTGTCTGGTGTTTAGCACAGTCCCTGGCATATCACTCACAGTAAATATTAAGTTTTGAGCAGTGTTTAGTGTATAGGGAATCTTTCTTTTTTTTTTGTTTTAAGTCATGCAGTCTTACTCGTTTTATGATTTAAAAATTTTTTAATTTGATTATCTTGAATTTTTATAGACACTATTAGGTGCAAATTATAATTTTGTCTTCCTTTTAAAATTTATACTTCTAATTTCTTTTACTTGACCTATTGGGTTGGGTAAAATCTCTCTAACAATGTTGAATTAATAGGATTGGCATTAATAGCTAATATCTTTAGGTGTCTGTTTTTAAATGTCAAAATCCATTTATGTTTTGCCATTATAAATACTATTTGTGGGTTTTTTTCACCCTAATGCTGTATTGACCAATGGAAGTTTTATATTTTGTTTGCTTAGTTTATTTTTATTTTAATTTAATTAATTAAATTTTTTTTAGAGATGGGGTCTCACTCTGTCATCCAGGCTGGAATATAGTGGCACAATCATAGCCCATTGTAGCCTCCATCTCAAGGACTCAGGGGATCCTCCCTTCTAGGCCTCCCAAGTAGCTGGGATTACAGGTATGTGCCATCATACTCTGCTAATTGAAACAAAGTTTTTTTAATCAAAGGTTTGCCATATTCAGTGACACATTGTATGGTCTTTTTTCCTTTAGTTGACTTACATAATCAGTTAATAGACTTTCTAATCTTTAACTGCCCTTGCATTTTTGGAAAGATTACTTCTTGTTCATGATGTTTTGTGAGATCGTTCCTCTGTGCTCTCTTTGTCATGTTTTGGGGTTAGGATCATGCCAACATAAAATGAACTGGGACAGTTTCTTTCTCTTTGGAAATTTGTCCTTTCTTAGAACAGATTTGTCCTTTCTTATTTTTTATTTTATTTAGTTCTTCAAATTTGTTGGCCTAAAGCTGTACATAATACTCCTCACCCTCCCACTCCAGTGTTTAAATAATCTTATTGAGGCCTGGTATTATATTATTTTTCTTGCTGTTACTAACAATACTTTATGTTTTTTCGCCTTCCACTTGGTCAACTTATCAAAATTTAGTCTGTTTTATTGAGCTTGCAAAGAAGGAAATAACTAGCTTGTTTGCTTCTCTGTCTGCTAATTTATTTGGTTTATTTTGTTTTTATAATCTTAAGATAAGTGCTGGCTCATTTATTTGTTATATTTTCTTTTGTTTTACATTTAACAGAGTGTTAATCTATGATTTTTTTGCTCTTACTAGAGCTTTGATTGAACCCTCTAAGTTTTTATGTATATATGTAAAAAAGTGTATCATATGTATGATATGTGTATGAAATTAATTTGCTTTAATTAGCTTTTAACCTTTTCATTATAACATAGATCACAGATACAGGAAACCATTCAAAACAAATATATGTCTTCGTGAATTATTTTAAGGTAAACATGCTTGTAATTATTACTTAGGTCAAGAAATAGAACTTTGCCAGCCACTGCAGAAGCTCTTCCATGTGTTCTGTGCCAATCACAGCCCTCTTTTTCCCTCCAAAAGTAACTTCTGACTTTCAGAATAATAATTTATTTCTGTTTCTTTATGGTTTTGTGACTTAGGTGTGCGTCTCTAGACACTATAGTTTAGTATCATTCATGTTCATTTCAAAAAACTATTTTTCTTTTTTTTTTTTGAGATGGAGTCTTGCTCTGTCGCCCAGGCTGGAGTGCAGTGGTGTAATCTCTGCTCACTGCAACCTCTGCCTCCTGGGTTCAAGTGATTCTCCTGCCTCAGCCTCCCTAGTAGCTGGGATTACAGACGCGGGCCACCACGCCCAGCTAATTTTTGTATTTTTAGTAGAGATGGGATTTCACCATGTTGGTCAGGCTGGTCTTGAACTCCTGACCTCATGATCCACCTGCCTCAGCCTCCCAAAGTGCTGGGATTACAGGTGTGAGCCACTGTGCCTGCCCCCCACCCCCCCTTTTTTTTTTAAAGACAAGGTTTTACTCTGTTGCCCAGGTCAGAGTGCAGTGGCATAATCATAGCTCACTGCAGCCTTCAACTCCTGGGCTCAAGTGATCCTCCTGCCGAAGCCTCCTGACTAACTAGGACTACAGATGCATACCACCATGGCTGGCTAATTTTTCAATTTTTTTAGAGACAGGGTGTCTCACTTTGTTGCCCAGGCTAGTCTTGAACTCCTGGCTTCAAGTGATCCTCCCAACTTGTCCTTCCAAAGTGACAGGATTACAGGGGTGAGCCACTGAGTCTGGACTATATTTGCCTTTGAAGACTTTCTTAAACAACAGGTTTTCCCTCCAGCCCTTTCTTTTCTTTATATGTTATTCACTGAAGTACCTGAGTTGTTTGACCTGCTGAGTTCCTTGTAGTCTGGATTTTGTCGATCTTATCTTCATGGTGAAGTTAAACATTTTGTTCTATATTTTTTTCTAAGTTGGCAGGTACAGTCAGAGTTTGATTGCATTTAAACTTAATCCCTTAGATAGGACTATAGGTGCCATTGTATTTTCTCATCAGGAGGCACATAGTATCTTTTTAAAATTTTAAATGTTGGCAGGTATTGATTCTCAAAGCCTGCATCCATTAACTCATCACATCATATGTTATATAGTGTTTTTGTTATATAAAGTAACTAGAAGTGAAATGTTTCAATTTGATTATCTAATAAGGACTTTTTTATCATTAAAGAAATTCTAGATTTGGCCGGGCGCGGTGGCTTACGCCTGTAATCCCAGCACTTTGGGAGGCTGAGATGGGCGGATCATGAAGTCAGGAGTTCGAGACCAGCCTGGCCAATATAGTGAAACCCTGTCTGTACTAAAAATACAAAAAATTAGCCGGGCATGGTGGTGGGCGCCTGTAATCCCAGCTACTCGGGAGGCTGAGGCAGGAGAATCGCTTGAACCCAGGAGGTGGAGGTTGCAGTGAGCCGAGATCGCGCCGTTGCACTCCAGCCAGGGCAACAGTGCAAGACTCCCTCTCAAAAAAAAAAAAAAATTCTAGATTTGTATTGTGGTCAGTGAATGTGAATTCCACATTCTCACAATGTATGAACATGATCTTTATCTCCTCTTACATAGAAAAATTTGCAAATATCCTGTGGCATTTGTAAAGATTATCTTATTTTCCTTGTCATTTAAATGTTTTAGGCCGGGCTTAGTGGCTCATGCCTGTAATACCAGCATTTTGGTGGGAGGCCGAGGTGGGCAGATCACTTGAGGTCAGGAGTTTGAGACCAGCCTGGCCAACATGGTGAAACCCCATCTCTACCAAAAATACAAAAAATTAGCTGGGTGTGGTGGCCATGCCTGTAATCCCAGGTACTTGGGAGGCTGAGGCAGGAGAAACTTGAACCTAGGAGGCAGAGGTTGCAGGGAACCGAGATGCCACTGCACTCCAGCCTGGGCAACAGAGCGAGACATTGTCTTAAAAAAAAAAAAGTTTTACATTTATATAGCTATTAAAAATGAAGTCTTTATTTATTTATTTATTTATTTAAGAGAAAGAGAATAGAAAATAGACCATAAAATATTTAGGAAATTGATGCAGAAAATATGGGGAATGAAAGATCTAGTTTCTATTTTGTGATTGAAGGCTGAGAGTGTGGTTAAACATGTGATTTAGAACAGGGGTTGGTAAAATGTGGCCTATGAGGCAAATCTGGCCTGGCATCCATTTTTGTACAACCTACAAACCAAGAATGGTTTTATGTTTTTAAGCAGTTTAAAAAATTCAAGGTAGGAATGCTATTTCTTGACTTATGAACATTATATGAAATTCACAGTTGTGTCCATAAATAAAGTTTTATTGTAACACAGCGATGCTAATTTATTAGTTTACAGCAAAGTTAAGTAGTTGCAACAGGTACCGTATGGCCCACAGAGCCTAAAATATTTACTATATCTAGTTCTTTTTCAGAATAATGTTACCAATACCTAGCTGAGAACAACCCCTTTTTCCTCATCTTTCTCACTCCCATTTAATCTGTTATTTACAATAAATAATTTCTTGTGGGAGAACCTTTTGAAAAATATTCCCATATATAACTGTATGAATTCAACCTGTTCATGACTATTAGTTTTTGATCACATTGAAATTCATTATTTTTTTGGCCTTTTTAATTATTTTATTATTTATTATTATTGGATACTTTTAAAATAGACGTCCATTTTATATTGACTATGTTATTAAATCAGTGGCTTTTCCTAAATGCTTTTTAGACAGTCTTGGCAATTATTACTATTAAATTGTAATTTAAGGTGATAATTTTATATTGTATAGTTGGTTACATTTGTGTTTTCCATAAAGATTTCCTTATTTACATAAAGTCACATTGCACCTTAAGTAAACAAATTGTTGAAATCATTCAGAGAGCAAATCCTCTCAGGTTTTGGGATAGGATTGTGATTTTATTAAGGATTAAATTTTAGAGTTGACTTTGGTTTCTTATAATGTCATAGTTTATTGTTGTTTTTGCGAGCTATAAAATAGAATTATAGTAGAACAAGGGTTCTTGAAAAAGTACTCTGGTAATATGTATATGGGTAGAGAGAAGAACTTGGTTGTTGTAAACCATGCATATGGGTTACTCTAATCCACAAGAGATAGGTTTTGCATCATGAAAATTTCTAATGTGTTCATAACATGATTGTGCTGGGTAATCAGAAAGCCAGGATTGACTCATTCCTAGAAATTCAGTATACCCCTGTTTTGTTCCGGTGTGTAGCTGTGTCTTTCTTTGTGTCTGTATCCTGGTTGTTTTACTAAAATTTCTGATATTTATGTCCTGATAAATTTTAAAATGTTAATTTTTAACATTTAAAAAAATTTACCTATGGCTGTTGCTTGGTTCAGATACAAAGAACCAAAATTAGTTGGGCATGGTTGCATGTGTCTATCGTCCCAGCCACTAGGGAAGGTGAGGTGGGAGGATCACTTGAGCATGGGAGGTTGAGGCAGCAGTGAGCAGTGACTATGCCACTACACTCCAGCCTGGGTGACAGAGTGAGACCCTGTCTCAAAAACAACAATAACAACAACAACAACAAAACAAACAAAACAAAGAATGCCAGAAGGTATTCTTTGCCATAAATGGAAGTTGCAATGAAAGCAAGCAAAATATATTTCCATTTTAATGCTTGTTAGCAGCCAATTGCATTGTTAAACTTTATATTTTTATTTGGAAGAGTGACGTATTGGCACACAAACTTCTTATCCTCAACAACATACATCCAAATGGAATGTTATTTTATGTAAGCTATTGTGTGGCAAAGTAGCTCTGAGAAAAGGGAGCCTATCACTCTTGGTTTTTTTTCTCCCATAGGAGAAAGGCCATATAAAGCCAAAAGTTTCATAGCTATCTTGTTTCTAAGATTGTTCGTGGAAAATTTCTTAATTTTTATTATGATCAATTATTGATGTATAAATATCTGGTTCTATTTACCAACAAATAGTCAGAATTGATACCAGCTGTTTGACCAATTGGTTAAACATTTGTCAGCACTAATATGCTTTTCATTCATGTTAAGCAGTTGTTTTTATTTTTTATTTTTATTTTGTGTTGAGGGAGGAAGGTACTTTAGGTTGTGTGACATGAATTTTGTAGCAATATAAAAATGTAAATTTGCGTTGGCTTTTCCTACTCTGACTTTTCCTACATGTGTGTTTGCCAGTGTCTTAAATGGGTTTCTTCTACTTCTTTATCCTTTTATTTCTGTTTGTATTTGTCAAAACAAAAGAAGTGGTCAGTGAGTATAGTTCACTTCTGTATGTAAATTATTGTTCTAAGGCGGTTACTAATGGTAACTTCATGCTCTTAAGGGTTCTGTAGTGTATAACAATCATTTATGGAAAGTTTTCCTAAGTAAATTGTTAATAAAAATAATTACATTATCAAAATTTGAAAATGAGTTACCTTTTTGATAAATCAGAGCTAATTTAAGATTATCTTTTAAAAATGTCACTCATGATCAGTTGCGTTCTATTAAGCTTTCAGGGATGAGACAGAAAGGTATGCAATAAGACATGCCAAAATCAAACCTTATGCTCTTGGAGATTATTCCGATATTAGCTTGTAAGATGGCATCGAGAGGAGAAACCAAAGGTGTAGAGGCAGGCTTAGTAGTTATTGTAATGTCTGTGGTAAGCAATGAGGAGAGCCTAAATTGAGTAGTGACTAGTCATGAAAAGGTGAAGATGATGATGAAAATACAGGAAATGGAAATGAATTTTAAACGAATAGAAATTTCTTATTTTTTTGTAGGCTTAAAAACAAACTAGGCTAAGCACGGTGGCTCATGCCTGTAATCCCAGCACTTTGGGAGGCCAAGGCGGGTGGATCACCTGAGATCAAGAGTTCGAGACCAGCTTGGCCAACATGGTGAAACCCTGTCTCTACTAAAAATACAAAAAAACTAGCCAGGTGTGGTGGTACATACCTGTAGTCCCAGCTACTTGGGACACTGAGGCAGGAGAGTCACTTAAACCTGGGAGGCAGAGGTTGCAGGGAGCTGAGACTGTGCCACTGCCTGGGTGGCAGAGCGAGACCCTGTCTCAAAAAACAAACCAAACTATTAAATATCAGCAATTTCAGTGGTTAGACATGTAAACCAAAAATAAAATTCTAAGCCCCCAATCAACTGAATGGATCCTCTTGTTGTCCAAGGGGATTCCAAAGAACCCCGAAAAACTTGCTCAGGCCATGACAGGAATGGAAAGGTCGGTCATGGCTTGTTTGTACTCTTCTTGCTTTGGAGTTCAGGCACAAAACTGAGCAGCATTAACATTAAAATGGAGATTATAAGACTGACAAAACAGACTCTTTGTAGCACTAAGATAACAAATACCACCCTGATTGTAGTATAGCATCACATGACAGACAGCAGGCCCTGTAAGAAATCAAAGCATTTTACCCCATATTTAACATGTTTTGAAATGGCCCTTCAGGGTTATCTCTTGTGGGAGAAGTTTACATTCTGAATAGAATCACAGTCCCATTCCTTTCCCAGCTGTTTTTCTGATCCTGAAGAGATTAGCTGGGAGTCCAATACCTTTTAAAGATTTAATAGGAGAAACAGTTGCCATCTATTGCCTCTGAAGGTGACCACTTAACTCTTTCAGCTAATTGCCAACCAGAAAATCTTTGAATCCACCTATGACCTGGAAGCCCCCTTGCTTTGAGATGCCCCGCCTTTCTGGACAGAACCAGTGTATACCTCACATATATTGATTCATGTCTTATGTATCCCTGAAATGTATAAAATCAAGCTATAACCCAGCCACCTTGGGAACATGTTCTTAGGACCTCTTGAGGCTGTGCCATGTGTCGTGTTCCTTAACTTTGGCAAAATAAACTTCTAAATTGATTGAGACTTGTCTCAGATACATTTTGGTTTACAGAGTTAATAAATTCATTGTCAACTTGCATTAGAAAAAAAAAAAGCACAAGGCCTGGCGCAATGGCTCATGCCTGTAATCCCAGCACTTTGGGAGACCTAGGAGGGTGGATCACAAGGTCAGGAGATCGAGACCATACTGGCCAACATGGGGAAACCCCATCTCTTCTAAAAATACAAAAATTAGCTGGACGTGGTGGCGCGTGCCTGTAATCCCAGCTACTTGGGAGGCTGAGGCAGGAGAATCGCTTGAACCTGGGAGGCGAAGGTAGCAGTGAGCCAAGATCGCGCCACT